>NC_068939.1:150428088-150468244 GCF_016801865.2 Culex pipiens pallens | reverse complement strand
CTTGCCGTCAAAGATCGAATTGCCCAGATCAAGCACACACACATACAAGGAACGCTCGTATCATTTGATCTTGATCACGCATTCGATCGAGTTGAACACTCTTATCTGTTTCGGGTTATGGACGATATGGGCTTCAACAGGGCACTTATACAGCTGCTGCGCACTATCATGGACCACTCACGCTCTCGTGTGCTAGTAAACGGGCATTTGTCTCCAGAGTTCGAGATACGGCGCTCGGTTCGGCAAGGGGATCCGATGAGCATGCATCTCTTCGTTCTCCATCTGCACCCGCTGCTGGAGAAAATACGCACACTCTGCAACGACCAGCTAGACCTCTCCACCGCATATGCCGACGATATATCTGTTATCGTGGTTGATAACACGAAGTTACCAACACTCAAACAACTCTTCTTCGACTTTGGACGGTATTCTGGGGCCGTCCTCAACCTCGAGAAAACAGTTGCAATGAAAATCGGAAGAAGCAGCGAAAACCTACCCTGGCCGTCGATGGAAACGCGTGTGAAGATTTTGGGAATCAACTTCTTCAATGATCACAAGCAGATGATACAGTTCAACTGGGACGAAGTGATCCGGAAAACTACGCAGCTGATGTGGATGTATAAAACGCGAAACCTTACGTTGATCCAAAAGGTTACCGTGCTGAACATGTTTGTGACCTCAAAACTGTGGTTCGTGGCATCTGTGTTGAGCATACGCAATCAAGACATAGCAAGAATCACAAGACAACTTGGGTTCTTCCTATGGGGTCGCCAGCTGAGAGTTCCAATGGAGCAAATTTGTCAACCTATTGCAAAGGGAGGGCTGAATCTGCATCTTCCCATGCACAAATGCAGAGCACTACTGGTCAACCGATTCCTGTGTACGATTGCCGAAACTCCCTTCGCCGAGCACCTGTACGGCCAGGTTAACAATGGAGGATCCCTACCAGCAACATACCCTTGTCTACGGCCGACGTGGACCACTATTCGAGAGCTTCCCCAGCAGCTACGAGACAACCCGTGTTCGAGCAGCATCGAAAGTCATCTTCTGCAAGCTTTGCCAACCCCGAAGGTAGTGGTGAACAACCCCAGAGCATCGTGGAGAAGCGTGTGGCGAAACGTACGAGCAAGGAGTCTCACGTCGTTGGAAAAATCCACGTTCTATCTGCTTGTGAATGGCAAGCTGCCTCACGCGGCCCTGTTGTTCCGGCAACATCGGATCAGTAGTGCTTTTTGCATTCATTGTCCGAACGAAACAGAAGATCTAGAACATAAGCTAAGCAAGTGCCGTAAAATAAGCCATTTGTGGAACCACCTTAAACCAAAATTAGAATCCATTTTGGACCGAAGAGTAGAGTTCAAAAACTTTCAAATCCCTGAATTCAGGGCAATAAGAATGGCAAATGTAGAGAGATGTCTAAAATTGTTTATCAACTACGTAAACTTTATTTTAGATACAAAAAATGATTTTACGATTCAAGCACTTGATTTTTTTACTAAATTGTAACTGCCCATAATATGTATCTCTGCAAACTGTAACAAAACTAAATAAACGTGTTAAAAAAAAAAAATATTTTAATATTTTAATATTTTAATATTTTAATATTTTAATATTTTAATATTTTAATATTTTAATATTTTAATATTTTAATATTTTAATATTTTAATATTTTAATATTTTAATATTTTAATATTTTAATATTTTAATATTTTAATATTTTAATATTTTAATATTTTAATATTTTAATATTTTAATATTTTAATATTTTAATATTTTAATATTTTAATATTTTAATATTTTAATATTTTAATATTTTAATATTTTAATATTTTAATATTTTAATATTTTAATATTTTAATATTTTAATATTTTAATATTTTAATATTTTAATATTTTAATATTTTAATATTTTAATATTTTAATATTTTAATATTTTAATATTTTAATATTTTAATATTTTAATATTTTAATATTTTAATATTTTAATATTTTAATATTTTAATATTTTAATATTTTAATATTTTAATATTTTAATATTTTAATATTTTAATATTTTAATATTTTAATATTTTAATATTTTAATATTTTAATATTTTAATATTTTAATATTTTAATATTTTAATATTTTAATATTTTAATATTTTAATATTTTAATATTTTAATATTTTAATATTTTAATATTTTAATATTTTAATATTTTAATATTTTAATATTTTAATATTTTAATATTTTAATATTTTAATATTTTAATATTTTAATATTTTAATATTTTAATATTTTAATATTTTAATATTTTAATATTTTAATATTTTAATATTTTAATATTTTAATATTTTAATATTTTAATATTTTAATATTTTAATATTTTAATATTTTAATATTTTAATATTTTAATATTTTAATATTTTAATATTTTAATATTTTAATATTTTAATATTTTAATATTTTAATATTTTAATATTTTAATATTTTAATATTTTAATATTTTAATATTTTAATATTTTAATATTTTAATATTTTAATATTTTAATATTTTAATATTTTAATATTTTAATATTTTAATATTTTAATATTTTAATATTTTAATATTTTAATATTTTAATATTTTAATATTTTAATATTTTAATATTTTAATATTTTAATATTTTAATATTTTAATATTTTAATATTTTAATATTTTAATATTTTAATATTTTAATATTTTAATATTTTAATATTTTAATATTTTAATATTTTAATATTTTAATATTTTAATATTTTAATATTTTAATATTTTAATATTTTAATATTTTAATATTTTAATATTTTAATATTTTAATATTTTAATATTTTAATATTTTAATATTTTAATATTTTAATATTTTAATATTTTAATATTTTAATATTTTAATATTTTAATATTTTAATATTTTAATATTTTAATATTTTAATATTTTAATATTTTAATATTTTAATATTTTAATATTTTAATATTTTAATATTTTAATATTTTAATATTTTAATATTTTAATATTTTAATATTTTAATATTTTAATATTTTAATATTTTAATATTTTAATATTTTAATATTTTAATATTTTAATATTTTAATATTTTAATATTTTAATATTTTAATATTTTAATATTTTAATATTTTAATATTTTAATATTTTAATATTTTAATATTTTAATATTTTAATATTTTAATATTTTAATATTTTAATATTTTAATATTTTAATATTTTAATATTTTAATATTTTAATATTTTAATATTTTAATATTTTAATATTTTAATATTTTAATATTTTAATATTTTAATATTTTAATATTTTAATATTTTAATATTTTAATATTTTAATATTTTAATATTTTAATATTTTAATATTTTAATATTTTAATATTTTAATATTTTAATATTTTAATATTTTAATATTTTAATATTTTAATATTTTAATATTTTAATATTTTAATATTTTAATATTTTAATATTTTAATATTTTAATATTTTAATATTTTAATATTTTAATATTTTAATATTTTAATATTTTAATATTTTAATATTTTAATATTTTAATATTTTAATATTTTAATATTTTAATATTTTAATATTTTAATATTTTAATATTTTAATATTTTAATATTTTAATATTTTAATATTTTAATATTTTAATATTTTAATATTTTAATATTTTAATATTTTAATATTTTAATATTTTAATATTTTAATATTTTAATATTTTAATATTTTAATATTTTAATATTTTAATATTTTAATATTTTAATATTTTAATATTTTAATATTTTAATATTTTAATATTTTAATATTTTAATATTTTAATATTTTAATATTTTAATATTTTAATATTTTAATATTTTAATATTTTAATATTTTAATATTTTAATATTTTAATATTTTAATATTTTAATATTTTAATATTTTAATATTTTAATATTTTAATATTTTAATATTTTAATATTTTAATATTTTAATATTTTAATATTTTAATATTTTAATATTTTAATATTTTAATATTTTAATATTTTAATATTTTAATATTTTAATATTTTAATATTTTAATATTTTAATATTTTAATATTTTAATATTTTAATATTTTAATATTTTAATATTTTAATATTTTAATATTTTAATATTTTAATATTTTAATATTTTAATATTTTAATATTTTAATATTTTAATATTTTAATATTTTAATATTTTAATATTTTAATATTTTAATATTTTAATATTTTAATATTTTAATATTTTAATATTTTAATATTTTAATATTTTAATATTTTAATATTTTAATATTTTAATATTTTAATATTTTAATATTTTAATATTTTAATATTTTAATATTTTAATATTTTAATATTTTAATATTTTAATATTTTAATATTTTAATATTTTAATATTTTAATATTTTAATATTTTAATATTTTAATATTTTAATATTTTAATATTTTAATATTTTAATATTTTAATATTTTAATATTTTAATATTTTAATATTTTAATATTTTAATATTTTAATATTTTAATATTTTAATATTTTAATATTTTAATATTTTAATATTTTAATATTTTAATATTTTAATATTTTAATATTTTAATATTTTAATATTTTAATATTTTAATATTTTAATATTTTAATATTTTAATATTTTAATATTTTAATATTTTAATATTTTAATATTTTAATATTTTAATATTTTAATATTTTAATATTTTAATATTTTAATATTTTAATATTTTAATATTTTAATATTTTAATATTTTAATATTTTAATATTTTAATATTTTAATATTTTAATATTTTAATATTTTAATATTTTAATATTTTAATATTTTAATATTTTAATATTTTAATATTTTAATATTTTAATATTTTAATATTTTAATATTTTAATATTTTAATATTTTAATATTTTAATATTTTAATATTTTAATATTTTAATATTTTAATATTTTAATATTTTAATATTTTAATATTTTAATATTTTAATATTTTAATATTTTAATATTTTAATATTTTAATATTTTAATATTTTAATATTTTAATATTTTAATATTTTAATATTTTAATATTTTAATATTTTAATATTTTAATATTTTAATATTTTAATATTTTAATATTTTAATATTTTAATATTTTAATATTTTAATATTTTAATATTTTAATATTTTAATATTTTAATATTTTAATATTTTAATATTTTAATATTTTAATATTTTAATATTTTAATATTTTAATATTTTAATATTTTAATATTTTAATATTTTAATATTTTAATATTTTAATATTTTAATATTTTAATATTTTAATATTTTAATATTTTAATATTTTAATATTTTAATATTTTAATATTTTAATATTTTAATATTTTAATATTTTAATATTTTAATATTTTAATATTTTAATATTTTAATATTTTAATATTTTAATATTTTAATATTTTAATATTTTAATATTTTAATATTTTAATATTTTAATATTTTAATATTTTAATATTTTAATATTTTAATATTTTAATATTTTAATATTTTAATATTTTAATATTTTAATATTTTAATATTTTAATATTTTAATATTTTAATATTTTAATATTTTAATATTTTAATATTTTAATATTTTAATATTTTAATATTTTAATATTTTAATATTTTAATATTTTAATATTTTAATATTTTAATATTTTAATATTTTAATATTTTAATATTTTAATATTTTAATATTTTAATATTTTAATATTTTAATATTTTAATATTTTAATATTTTAATATTTTAATATTTTAATATTTTAATATTTTAATATTTTAATATTTTAATATTTTAATATTTTAATATTTTAATATTTTAATATTTTAATATTTTAATATTTTAATATTTTAATATTTTAATATTTTAATATTTTAATATTTTAATATTTTAATATTTTAATATTTTAATATTTTAATATTTTAATATTTTAATATTTTAATATTTTAATATTTTAATATTTTAATATTTTAATATTTTAATATTTTAATATTTTAATATTTTAATATTTTAATATTTTAATATTTTAATATTTTAATATTTTAATATTTTAATATTTTAATATTTTAATATTTTAATATTTTAATATTTTAATATTTTAATATTTTAATATTTTAATATTTTAATATTTTAATATTTTAATATTTTAATATTTTAATATTTTAATATTTTAATATTTTAATATTTTAATATTTTAATATTTTAATATTTTAATATTTTAATATTTTAATATTTTAATATTTTAATATTTTAATATTTTAATATTTTAATATTTTAATATTTTAATATTTTAATATTTTAATATTTTAATATTTTAATATTTTAATATTTTAATATTTTAATATTTTAATATTTTAATATTTTAATATTTTAATATTTTAATATTTTAATATTTTAATATTTTAATATTTTAATATTTTAATATTTTAATATTTTAATATTTTAATATTTTAATATTTTAATATTTTAATATTTTAATATTTTAATATTTTAATATTTTAATATTTTAATATTTTAATATTTTAATATTTTAATATTTTAATATTTTAATATTTTAATATTTTAATATTTTAATATTTTAATATTTTAATATTTTAATATTTTAATATTTTAATATTTTAATATTTTAATATTTTAATATTTTAATATTTTAATATTTTAATATTTTAATATTTTAATATTTTAATATTTTAATATTTTAATATTTTAATATTTTAATATTTTAATATTTTAATATTTTAATATTTTAATATTTTAATATTTTAATATTTTAATATTTTAATATTTTAATATTTTAATATTTTAATATTTTAATATTTTAATATTTTAATATTTTAATATTTTAATATTTTAATATTTTAATATTTTAATATTTTAATATTTTAATATTTTAATATTTTAATATTTTAATATTTTAATATTTTAATATTTTAATATTTTAATATTTTAATATTTTAATATTTTAATATTTTAATATTTTAATATTTAATATCTAATATTTTGTATTCAATAGTTAAATAATACTTTAATATTTAATATTTGTAATTTATTTTTGAATACAATATTATATTTTATTTCATTAGATTCGAATTTATGAAAATGTAGTCATTTCATATTATTTTAATGTTTTCTACATTTTCAAATTGTCTTACGATTCTGAATTGAAAAACATTTAAAAAAAGTTCACTATGCAACTATCTTACAATGAACTTACGTAAAAAATTGGAAAAAAATGCGTTATGAGATTTCCAATAACAAAACCATACTATTTGCTGTATTCATGAAATCCCCGCATAAACGAGAACCTTAAAAAAACTTTGTGTTAAATGGTTTTCTCACCATTTCAGAGATCGTAACCACTATTTGAAAAATGGTAGGAAAACCTTAAAAATACCATATCGGAAATGGTACCAAACCATTTTTCATAAAGTTCGACCATCTGAATTGAGGGTGGTTAGCAACGGTAACCTTAAAAATTCCCGAACAACGTTTCGTCAAATTACCATTTGTGTAATGGTAAAAATAAAGTAAATTTTCGCGAAAAAGCGACCTTTTTCTCTCGGTTTTTACTGTTTGAGAAATGGTTTATAAAAAGTATTTTAAGGTTTTTCTTACAAATTTTAACCTTGCGTCTACTATTTTAGAAAGGGTTTGTAAATGGTTTTTTAGGGTTTTTCTTGCTTTTTTTACCTAGCGCTACTATTTTGGAAATAGTTTTCATATGGTTATTTAAGGTTTATCCTACATTTTTTCCCAGTTTCACTATTTCAGAAATAGTGTTCAAATGGTTATTTAAGGTTTGTCGAACAATGCCGACCAGTTTTTACTTTTTGATACATGGTTATCAAATGGTAAATTAAAGTTTATCATACAAATTTGTTCACTTTTTGACGGATGGTTCACAACAATAATATTTGAACTTTTCGGCTTTAATTCTAGTTGATTGCCGATTCTGTTCGGTTGATCATACTGCCAAAGTCGTCCAAACCTGAAAAAATAAGAAAAAAAATCACAAAGTATCGAGTAGAATGTAACATTCAAATATGTGTACTTATCTGATGATTCAAATGATTTCCTTGATTGATGCCAATCGTGCGTTCGCTTCGATTTTGTTTTGAAGGTCGGCTGCCGCCAAGATCTCTTTTGATTGCCGATCGAATCCTCCAGCACCAGCTGTTCCGTTGTTTCAAGTTCTCCACGGCGCTGAAATGATCAACAAGAAAAATGTAAACAAAGTATCTGGTAAATCAAATGATTTGTTTGAAAATTATACCTGCGCACAAAGCGTAAACAACGACCAGCCGCACAAACGTTTCACTTCAGACTGTTTCTGCCTGCGCTTGCCTGCACTAGCGCAGGTAACGAGCGTAGCGAGAGACGAGAAACGAGAGAGCGCGCAAGGCAGATTATTTATACTCTGGCTTGCGCGCTCTCTCATTTTTTTTCTCTTGCTACGCTCGATACTTGCTCTCGCGATTATGCGTTAAATCCAAAATTATTATTATTATAATTAACTATTGAAAAATGATTCGCTCAAACAATTTACATAAAGTAACAAACATCAGAAACATGACATGTTTAAAATTATTTATGAATTTCGAGCCTTTTTGTTCTTGTGCTCCTCAATTTGTTTTTTTTAGTTGATATAGATTCTGTCAATTAAAATTGGTAAACTCCGGATTGGCTTTCTTTGGCAGCTCGAAATTGGGGGTAAAATCCAGGACCACACGCAGAAAAAAGAATTATCATTTCGATAAATTTCTGTCATCAATTCGATAAATAAAATTTTCGGTTGGCAACCAATAATTTATTTTATCAAAATCAATCATTTTTCTTATTAATTTGAAAAACTCAATTTATCATTTTGACAAAATATATTATCAACTTGATAAACGTCATTATAAAGAAACGCCATTTGCAAAATTTATCAAATCGATAAAAATATTGATTATTTTGATAAATATTTTTATCAAAACTATAAAGGGTTTTATCGAAATGAAAATTATGTTTATCATTATTTTCTGGTTGTTTTTTGTGTGAGCAGTGTTGACTTGCATAAGCAACACCGAGCAAGCTTCCTTGCCCATATTAAGTTAAAATCCATCCGTAAGCAGTTTGACGATGTCCAAATACCTGGTTCAATACCGGATTCAGGGAGTTAGCACAATCAAACGTTACCCTCTCTTCAAGCTGGGCGTCAGTCTTTTATTGCTATTTCTCCGGTTCCTGGATTTTTTCTGCCGGAAAAAGCCGTCGATTCTCCAGTGTGGCTGGGGTGTACTTTAAGCACAGACAAACAGACGTGACTCTCCATACAAATTATTTTTGAAATCCATCGTCCTTCATCAAACCACCAAATCACGGCGATGCCAGCGCTGCCTGGTGAGCTTATGTCGAAGGGCAGCCCAAACACACCAATACAAACCCATTACTGTCATGTGTCATGTTAGTGTATGCGTGAGACAATCAAGCCTTAACGATTGTAAACATCAACAGCTGTTTCGAAATAATTTTGTTGTTGTTGATCATCAGTAACAAAATCAAAATAAATAAATCAAGACCGACGGCCGAAAATGACGGTGGGTCGGTTCCACGGTCGGTTCCGTTTCCAATGGCAGAACCTTATGAGGCAAATTATGCGGCAGCACCTGCAGCGATGCAATACAAACACAATGGCACAGACCACACCACTGGTCCTCCCCGTTGCTTGCATGTTCCGTCTAAGATTCCTCCTCCACCGAAAACATGAACCATTACACCTGACACCATCATCAACAAGATATCCCGGTCACGAAAACACCACGATGGGCGTTTGGAAACATCTGCGGAGAACGTGTCCACGGCGCAATTAAGTTGCCAGCCAACAAAACCGAAAGGGCCGAATGAGACAAAAAAGTCGCGAAGAGTGGCGCTCACGATCGACACAACATCGTCAAAATGCCAAAAGGACGACCAGCAGCAGGAATCTGAGCAGCAGTCCACGAAGGATAAGCAGGTTGCTCCGAAGGAGATGACTCCACCACAGGATCCGGCTTTCTCCGCAGTAGCGGGCGCCTAAGCAGCAGCCTCGACTTCGGCAGGCAGTGGAGCAGGCCTATCTGGTTAATAGTGGGGTAAAAGGTATGCCCTCGCTAGTCAGCCGCTCATCTGACTCTGGCCGAAACTTCCCCAAATTTGACCCGCAAAGTCTGGATAGTGGATCACCGTTGGAATTTCTGAATTTCATTTTTTTTTCATTCGCTGCCTCACACGTGCTAACGCTCAACTTAAAAACAAAAAAACACGCATCACACACACTGAGAAAAGACGGGCGAGCTGTCACGACAGCAGCGCCATCAGCGCCGGGTGAGTGGATGCCGAAACAAAATTGAATTAACCGTTTTTGGAGGACGATGGTTCGGCACTCGAGTGTCCCGTCTGTTTGTCTGTGCTTTAAGTTTGGATCGCAGACGATGTAGTCATTCCCAGATGTTTGGCAGATGCCGATTTATACGGCGAACACGCAGCAATAGGGACAGAAGTGGCTGCGGCATTTCCGGCCTCCAGAACTTCTCTTTAACATGTCAAATGATTTTTTTAAACTGCTTCCAGCACGTCGAATCGCTTGTTGGTTCTTTGTTTTATTTGATTGACAGGAGAAAACTTGCTTTTGAAAAAAAGTCGAGTGATAATTTTGTTTATCAAAATAATAAAAATTGTTGTCGTTTTGATGGTTATAATTTATCAAAACGATAAATCAACGTTATCAAAACAATAACACAAAATTATTGATATCTGATTTTTTATTTGATTGATATTATTTATCAATTTGATAAGCCTCAATTTTTCTGCGTGCAAGTAAGTCAAGTGAGGATTTACATGATGCACGAGATTTTAAGCGAAATTTTAATCAGTGTTGTTGTAGGTGACATTTCTCCTCTTGAACTGTCAGTGTAAATTTTTATTTGTTTTAGTGAAGCAGCAAGGGACCTGAGAAGAAAAAAAGAACGTGGAGGAGGTACTCCGGAAAAAACAGGTTTCCAGCCGTCGCCTGCCCAAAACCTTCGAGTAGGCCGTTAGCGATGCAAATCCTCCAACCCGCACGTCTGTAACGGCACGGTCATGCCCCTCAGAATAGCTTGCGCCGGAACCGTCACGTAAGCCGCTCTCCTCGAGCCAATGGCCAAGTTCGATCCAGTTAACTTTGTCCGCCAGGGCACCCTCATCGCCTCGGCCATGATCCCGATCCAGCAAACCGACCAAACCTGCTGCAAGGTCACCTTCTTCAGTCAACTTTTCACCCAGATAATCACCAACATGCACGAGGACGTGTTGGCCAAATACAGTGCCATCCTGGCCCATCGAAGCCGGTGGTCGCAACGTCACCGTCAGCCTCCAATCCCGCACCGGCCACACTAACCTCAAAGCCCAAGGTCGGCTTCAAATTCACCGCTCGCCCCTCCCTCTACAGCTACCCGGCCCTACTCGAGGAGAAGAAACGCGAAGAGCACGACATTATCGCCACTGCCATCCTTTTCCTCGCGACCCATTCCAAGGGCCTTACCGGAGACAAGAAAAAATAAAACGCCAAGGACGCCGACTCCAAGAAATACGTCGACGACGAATCAAACGTCTTTTCGCCACGGTCATGGTCAAGGAGGAAGCCAAAACCACCCCTGAACAAGAAGGAAACCAAGTCCAAGGAAGCCATCCTGTCCCCTGCCCCCCGTCAACCGCTGTCTCCGAGAAGAAGTCCCTGAAGGAGCACGAGCCCAGTTTCGAGATTCTGCACAACCTGGCCTATGTGATGCGCGCTTAGCTGAACGTGATTAGCATTGCCGAGGGCATGTCATTCACCTTCCAGAAGGACGTCGCCATCGGTGGGATCGTAATGGTGCAGCACAACGCGGGCACCGGCTAGCAGGTTCTGGTCGAACTTGATACAGCATCTGTGCCGAAGAAAGACGACCTAAAGGAAAACCGATTCCCGACTCGTAATCGAGTAAATTCAGGATTAAATTATGAGAGATCTATTTATTACTTTTCGTAAATGATTTTTGATCGTGTGAATATCATTACATTAGTTGTAACAGATCTGCATTTGACACGATTGTTCGAATAATAAAGCTGTAGAAATTTCGTGCTTTTGAAAAAAGAATGCCAATAAAATTAATTTTGAATTACGACATCATAGAGCTGAGCAATTTATCGGGAATCGAATACAAGTTCTGGAGTTTTCCCGGAGTTGATTCATCACGTTGGATTTCAGAAAACCCTCTGTCCCTCGGGCAGGATGGATTTTGAATCGCGATTTTCTGTTGGTCGTACGTTGCAGGTCAAACCTTCTGGGAAGACTTCTAGAATACTTTCCTTGTCGTAAGCCATTTCAAATTACCGGAGTCATAAACTGAGGGTACAAAGACGTGTGTGGCCAGCCCGGAGCCCGGGACATGTTCGAGGACGTAGGTGCGTCGCCGGGTGGTGGATCGTTCTAATAGGCTGTCTCGACTGTTTCGCGATGGCAGCTCTGCAAAGGGAAGGAGTTCATCTTGAAAAAATAAGTTTGACGATCCGCTGTTTAACGCAACGAATCCCTGTTTCGAGCTGCCAAGCTCCAACCGGAAAAACATTTCGGAAGTGCCCTCAGATGGGACACATAGGTACTACCTAGAACTATCCACGGTGGAAATCTTTCCCTCGAACAGCATCCTCCGGAACATCAGCTCTACCATCGGTTGACTAAACTGCGCAGATTTTCAAAAGCATTTGGCCCAGACAAATACCAGCTACTGCGCGTAAAACAACACCCTGTCGGACGTGGAGTGCCATCCTTTCTGGGATCAAAACACGGGGCTCGGAGTTCCGCGGGTAATATCGGGGCACCATCGAGGACAAACACACACAAACAGTTTCACTCGTGTAGCAGATCTAGACGTGGCCGCAAACTGACAGGATGGTTGTGTTGGGGCCGATTCCTTTCGGTTTTTCTTGTCGGCGGAAGGAAATTGCAGCTCCAGCATTCCAATGAAATCGGGCTTAAAATGTTACCTTATGTTGAAGAAGATCTTTTTTTAATTCGCTCAACATGGCAAGAGAATCAATTAGCCAAGTACAGACGAAATTTCGTGCGAAATTCGGTCAATGGTCAAGCTAGTTGTGAGGAGAAGTTGGAATCGATCAAAAATTTCCAACATTTTTTATTTGTAAACAATTTGAAAAGCATGCGCGCAAAATGACAGCTGAACTGAACCGAACACTGAAATAAAAACGCATGGAGGACTTTCGTTGCTTTGTTGCTATCTCGTATTGGATAAATCTAGAGTTTTTTTTTATTAGGTCCTATAGAGCTATCTAAGCCCGATCTCACACACATTAGCACACCATTTGTTTTGCTGGCCGGTACAAAATTAAACCTCACTTTTTTTCGTGTACGTACACGCAATACATGCGCACGGAGATAACTCTATTAACATATGAAAGATAATTAGGTTTTACAGCGTGACGTCATGAGCGCACACGCACACACATTTTTACTGAGACACACGTGCAAAAAATGTAAACAGTGCAGCCAAGCTGTCAAATTTCTAACCTAAAAACCGAGTCGGCGTAAAACCTAATAGTTTATTGGTCCTTTTCAAAAAAAAACTCTGGAAATACGGATGCACTTAACACAATTTTATGAAATCTTTGTTGATTTTTGATTTAAAATTTTACAAATTGGAGTTGAATAAAGAAGTGATGTTTTTTGTCCACCTGTTGTTGAATTTATGTTCAAAAATATGTTAGACATAAATAAACTTTAAAGAATTCGTTAAATAGAATCTAAAAAATCTAAAATAAATAACAGTACCCATTTTGTTTTTGTGTTTTTTTTAAATGGTTTAGCATTTTAACTTTAAAATACCCTTATGATTTATGGTAACCATTTCAAGAAACATCCGTAAATGGTTTTTTAATGTTATCAAAAAAACTTTTTACCATTACAAACTATGAAATAACTATAACAATTATGGTAACCATTTGACGAATAGTCATCAAGGTCCGCAATTTGAACCATTTGAACTTTCAAATTACCTTATGATTTAGGGTAACCATATGAGAAAATATCCGCCAATGGTTTTTTAAAGTTATCGTAAAAATGGTTGACCATTATGAACATTAAAATAACTCTATTACGTATGGTAACCATTTAACAAATAGTTATCGAGGTCCGCCAAATAACATTATTACAAATGGTGACCTTATCTCATAAGGTTTTTTTAAGTTCCTCACCAGAATCGATATAGTTTTCGTTTATCCGGGTTTTTTCCCAATTTCACAATTTCAGAAATAGTTTTCAAATGGTTTTTAAAGGTTTATTCTACAATTCTCGACCAGTTTTGACTATTTGATTAATGGTTTACAAATGGTAAATTAAAGTTTATCTCAAATTTGTATACCTACCAAATTTGTACAGAATTGTTCACTTTTTGACGGATGGTTCACAACAATAATATTAGAACTTTTTTGGCTTTAATTCTCGTTGATTGCCGATTCTGTTCGGTTGATCATACTGCCAAAGTCGTCCAAACCTGAAAAAAAAAACACAAAGTATCTTGAGTAAATATGCTCACTGGGAATACTGACCGGTAGGGGAGATGGGTTTCGACTAGCGGCGTGCTGGGTTTCCAATCCAGAGGTCGTGAGTTCGATTCTCGTACCGGGATGATGAAGTTAACAATAAAGTATCGAGTAGAATTTAACATTCAAATATGTGTACTTATCTGATGATTCAAATGATTTCCTTGATTAATACCAATCGTGCGCTCGCTTCGATTTTGTTTTGTTGGTCGGCTGCCGCCAAGATCTCTTTTGATTGCCGATCAAATCCTCCAGCACCAGCTATTCCGTTGATTCAAGTTCTCCACGGCGCTGAAGTAATCAACAAGAAAAATGTAAACAAAGTATCTGGTAAATCAAATGATAGCAAGCAAGCTGTTCGAAGTTATCGTGCTGGATTTTATCAAGTTCAACTGCTGTGACCATGTCGCCCAGGAACAACACGGCTTCATGGCGAAATGTTCCACTAACTCCAACTTGGTCTCTTACTCGTCCTTCATTCTACAAACCATGCAGCAACGGAAGCAGATCGATTCCATCTATACGGACCTATCAGCGGCCTTCGACAAGCTGAACCACCGTATCGCCGTTGCTAAACTGGAACGACTAGGCTTCGGCGGGCCCATGCTTGATTGGCTTCGCTCCTATCTCACTGGACGTGAAATGAGCGTCAAAATCGGTGACGTGATTTCCGCTGCTTTTTCTGTTTTTTCAGGCGTTCCACAAGGAAGCCATCTGGGCCCTCTGATCTTCTTCCTCTACATGAACGACGTGCATCATCTGCTAGGCTGTCACAAACTGTCGTATGCGGATGACATCAAGCTGTTCGTCGTTGTCGAGAATGATACCGACTGCCAGATTCTGCAGGAGCAGCTCAACCGATTCGCCAACTGGTGCTCCGACAACAGGATGGTTCTGAACGCTTCCAAGTGCTCGGTCACTTCTTTCACACGCAAGCGCAATACCATTTCCTTTGACTACACACTTTCAAACACCACCATACCCAGGACCTCTTGTGTGAAAGATTTAGGTGTGATGCTGGATAGCAAAATGATGTTTACTGACCATATCACGTACACAGTCTCCGAGGCTTCCAAAACTCTTGGTTTCATCTTCAGAATGGCTAAAAACTTCCGGGATTTAGGCTGTCTTAAAGCTCTTTATTGTTCGTTGGTTCGCTCTACTTTGGAGTATTGTTGTACTGTTTGGGCTCCCTTCTACCAAAACGCGATTCAACGCGTAGAAACAGTGCAACGGAAGTTCGTTAAGTACGCGCAACGTCACATTATCTGGCCCGATCCCGCCAATCCGCCGAGTTACCCAGAGCGCTGTAAAATGCTTAATCTCGAACTTCTTACAGTAAGACGTGACGTTGCCAAGGTGACTTTCGTTGCATATCTCCTTCGTTTGTCCATCGATTGTCCTGCCGTTTTGCAAATGGTCAACATAAACACTCGCGCTCGCGTACTCCGTAATCACTCATTCTTGACTGTCCGCAGGGCTCTCACAAACTACGGGCAAAACGAACCGGTTTCTAGTATGTGTCGTGTTTTTAACTTGTGCTCAGATCTGTTTGACTTTGACATCTCCCGTGACACAAACAAAAAACGATTCCTTAATCACCTGAAATTCCATCCCTAACCTGACGATACACACGTAGATTTAAGAACTGTGATATTTATGTTAATTTATTGAGTTAGTTTTAAGAGTGAACCCGTCTTGTATCATTTGAGTTTTGTGTACTTGTTGATGCGATAAGATGAGGTGGTTTTGTGCCTTTTTGAGAAAGTGTCTTGAATAATACCAGACACAGCTCAAGGGGGCTTTTGTCCACCTCCAATAAAGAAAAAATAACAAAATAACAAAATATGTTTGAAAATTATACCTAGACAACAACCAGCCGCACAAACGTATCACTTCAGACTGTTTCTGCATGCGCCTGTCTGCAACGAGTGCAGGTAACGAGCATAGCGAGAGAAGAGAATCGAGAGAGCGCGCAAAGCAGAGTAACAATATTCTGCCTGGCGTCAATGATCGAATTATCTTAAACTAAAATAGGAAGTTCCTTCTAGCAGGTGTTTAATTCAGGACAGGAGAGAGACTGCGGGTGTCTAAAGGATTAACTTTAACAATTAGAAAAAAAGAATAAGGAATTTCTAATTCTAAGCTCTGAAGGTTGATCAAGGTCGATCCCAGCTCCAACTTCGCCATCTTGTGGACGTAGTCAAACAGGTACTCTGCTCTTGCGATAGGAAACGGCGCCGCTGTTTAGTTACAAGTGGGACCGCTGTTGATGAGAGAGTGTTGCATCCTGATGATCTTGTCGCAGTTGGGGAAATTCAGTTCCAGATCAAAGCAAGCTTCAGGTACAAATCTTGAAAAAAAAAACAAAAAAAAGAAAGAAGTAATTATTAACAATATAATATTCAAGTTCCACAGTGATATTCCACTCTACGTTGAATAAATTACATCCTTGATACAAAATCTGAAAGCGCAAATCAAACAGAGTTCTTCTGATTTATATAAATTATGTTTGATGGGGAAAGAACGAGCTTGACATAAACAAGCAAATGGAAATGAATAATAAAACTCTTCAACATGGGTCTAGCTCATTTCCCCGAATGACATTTCCCCGAATGCAATTTCCCCGAAAATCATTTCCCCTGATTGGCCACATCCCCGAATACCACTTCCCCTAATCAGCCACATCCCCGAATGCCATTTCCCCGAATATCATTTCCCCTAATCGGCTATATCCCCGAATGCCATTTCCCCTAATCGGCCATTTCCCCGATGTGACACTTGCGCTAATTGCCGTTTATTTAAATTTAAATTTTCCCGAATTTTCATATTCCCTAATCTTTATTTTCGCTAAAGCCTTTTTCCATGACTAACAGTTATTTTCTCTCTCAATTTTACCGAACAAACAGCTTTTTCGGGTATTCTGTTGATTAAATGTTGTAAATTGGGTAGTAAAGCCCTTTGTAAATTTTTTTGAACAACGGTAAGAAACACGATTAAAAACCATTTCTGATGACATTTTTTTATTTATGCAAAAAACAAATTATTAACAAGACAACATTTTTTCGATGGATCAACTATGGTCCCCTTGGAACGAGCTGTCAAGTAGGAGCTTTTCTGCCAAGAAGGGCCGGGAAGTGATTTTTTTAAAAATTGAATTAAAAATCCTTGTTAAATCCTTTGCGGTCGTTAAAAGGGTCATTGTACTTTAAAAATAAGCTTTATCATTGTGAACACTAATATCAGCTTAATTTTATGACCCAATTACAGTGCAGACTGGATTATCCGAAGCCTCGATTATCCGAAGTTTCGTTTATCCGAAGTTTCGATTATCCGAAGTTCGATTATCCGAAGTGAAATTTTTCCGAGGCCTTCGGATAATCGAGTTGTTGTGTGTTCAAGAACCCAAAAATCAAACAAATAGGTTCAGGCTGGTACAAATTTTATTTAAAGTTTTTGTTGATTATACTTTTCGCCAAATCCAAAACTAGCAATGTGAATAAAATGATCAGTGTGAACGGGGTTCTGTACTACGAAAATTGCACGGTATGTTTTCTGAATCATAAAAAATAACAAAACTTCTATTGCATTATTATTATCATGTCTATAATTAAAAAGTATTTGGTTTGAGAATATATAACAAAAAGTCTGTAACAATATTCATTGTATATGAATGAATAGTACCAAACCTTTCAACACTCTTTCCCCCCTAAAATGCTACGTCTGTTCTGAGTGAATCCAAAAAGAAAGTTGATCATTCAAGGCCAATACCAACCTTTCAAGAAATATTATATGTGGTTTGATGTGATAAAAATTGCCATCATTTTTTTTTCTTATAAAATGCTATTTCCCCGAACGCGGTCAAGCGGAAATGCCCGGTGCCCCGGAGCGCGCGCGGCATTCAGGGAAATAACTATTCAGGGATATGACTAATCGGGTAAGTGGCATTCGGGATTGTGGCCCAATCGGGAAAATGACTTTCGGGGATGTGGAATACCAACTTCCCCTAATCAGCCACATCCCCGAATGCCATTTCCCCGAATATCATTTCCCCTAATCGGCTATATCCCCGAATGCCATTTCCCCTAATCGGCCATTTCCCCGATGTGACACTTGCGCTAATTGCCGTTTATTTAAATTTAAATTTTCCCGAATTTTCATATTCCCTAATCTTTATTTTCGCTAAAGCCTTTTTCCATGACTAACAGTTATTTTCTCTCTCAATTTTACCGAACAAACAGCTTTTTCGGGTATTCTGTTGATTAAATGTTGTAAATTGGGTAGTAAAGCCCTTTGTAAATTTTTTTGAACAACGGTAAGAAACACGATTAAAAACCATTTCTGATGACATTTTTTTATTTATGCAAAAAACAAATTATTAACAAGACAACATTTTTTCGATGGATCAACTATGGTCCCCTTGGAACGAGCTGTCAAGTAGGAGCTTTTCTGCCAAGAAGGGCCGGGAAGTGATTTTTTTAAAAATTGAATTAAAAATCCTTGTTAAATCCTTTGCGGTCGTTAAAAGGGTCATTGTACTTTAAAAATAAGCTTTATCATTGTGAACACTAATATCAGCTTAATTTTATGACCCAATTACAGTGCAGACTGGATTATCCGAAGCCTCGATTATCCGAAGTTTCGTTTATCCGAAGTTTCGATTATCCGAAGTTCGATTATCCGAAGTGAAATTTTTCCGAGGCCTTCGGATAATCGAGTTGTTGTGTGTTCAAGAACCCAAAAATCAAACAAATAGGTTCAGGCTGGTACAAATTATATTTAAAGTTTTTGTTGATTATACTTTTCGCCAAATCCAAAACTAGCAATGTGAATAAAATGATCAGTGTGAACGGGGTTCTGTACTACGAAAATTGCACGGTATGTTTTCTGAATCATAAAAAATAACAAAACTTCTATTGCATTATTATTATCATGTCTATAATTAAAAAGTATTTGGTTTGAGAATATATAACAAAAAGTCTGTAACAATATTCATTGTATATGAATGAATAGTACCAAACCTTTCAACACTCTTTCCCCCCTAAAATGCTACGTCTGTTCTGAGTGAATCCAAAAAGAAAGTTGATCATTCAAGGCCAATACCAACCTTTCAAGAAATATTATATGTGGTTTGATGTGATAAAAATTGCCATCATTTTTTTTTCTTATAAAATGCTATTTCCCCGAACGCGGTCAAGCGGAAATGCCCGGTGCCCCGGAGCGCGCGCGGCATTCAGGGAAATAACTATTCAGGGATATGACTAATCGGGTAAGTGGCATTCGGGATTGTGGCCCAATCGGGAAAATGACTTTCGGGGATGTGGACGATTAGGGGAAATGTGAAATTCGGGTAAATGGAATTTGGGGAAATGACTATTAGGGGAAGTGTCTTTTCGGTGAAGTGGCATTCGGGGAAATGTCCCTTCGGTAATATGGGTTTCGGGGAAATGTCATAGATTCCTTCAACATACATACCAGTACATTCTAAGTAATGTTTCCACTTAGGCCGAAGATTCTCGGACAGCATTGGTTCTATTGTCAGCTCTGTCAACAGAATATCAACTGCGGCTTGGCCGCTCGAAAAGACCTCCACCCGATTTGAATTTTGCTTTAGAAAAATCCTTTCGTCCCAAACTTAGGGACAATTGGGTTTTTTCTCCTTACATACAAACCTAGATTTATATCCGAATTTCAGTCCTGTGGAATAAAAAAGGGAGTATCAATTCCTAGAGGTTAATTCAACAAATCAGGAGCAACATTTGAAAGTGGCGGTAGGAGATGTTAAACTGGCAACCATGCCGTGTTGCTGTCAAACACCGCGCGCCTTTTTTTATTTTATGTATTCTTTTTATTCTTACTAATAAATATTCATTCGTGTGCATTCTCTCTCCCGAGTCGGACGTGTTTTGCCTTTGCTCTAAAAGTTCAATAGGTTATGGGCCCAGGGACGTCATCTTTTCTGCGCATTGGTTAACGTTCGACAGTCGAAGTAAAAGTCTTTTCGGAAAGTCAATTCGCGAAGTGGACGTAATTTTTCGAGGGAAAATGGAGAAGGTCGGAATCAGTAAGCTTACCAACGATAACAACGACTCGTGGAAGCTGGACGTCGAGTTCCTGCTGGTCAAGGATAAGCTTTGGAGGTATGTCTCTCCGGGAGTGAAACCGAAGCTTAACAAGGACCAGACCAACGCGGCTGAGCTGGAGGCTTGTTACGAAGGCGACCAGCAAGCGCGCGCGGCGATCGGATTGTTGATGACAAAGGGCCAACACGGACTGATCCGGAACACAAAGTCCGCCAAAGTGGTGTGGGAAAACGCACAGAAGAAATTCGAGAGGAAGACTCTGACCACCAAGGCGTACCTCATCAAGCGGATTTGTGACCTGAAGTGCAGTGAAGGTGCCGACATCGAGGAACATCTGCAGGAGTTTGAGGACCTGTTTGACAGGCTGGCAAACGTGGGCTACAAGTTCGAGGAGGAACTCCAGGTGATCTTCATCCTACGCAGCCTGCCCAGTTCATTCAGTGCTCTTTCAACCGCTCTGGAAAATCGGTCGGAGAAAGAGTTGACAGTGGACCTCATCAAGGGAAGTATCATCAACGAGGTGGAGAAGCAAAATGAGCTGACGTTATCGGATGCAAAAGTGCTGAAGGTTGAAGCAAAACAAGGTGAATTATGTTCCGAAGCAAGTCCGATAACACGATCATTATCGGACTCTCTGTTTTCCTTTCACCAACAAACCGAGCCCGATAACATGAGCATTATCGGACTCTCTGTTGCTCTTTCCCAACAAGCCCAAGCTTGTTGATTTAGGCTCACCTGGCTAGGAAGGATTTGTCTACCTAAAATCCTTCCAACTAGCTAGCTAGCATAAGTTTTAGAAATAAGCCACCAGTCTGTAACTACCTCTTAAGCGGAGCGAACACAGCTCAAAATAAAAATGCTTGAAGACACAAACTGTCTTTAATTATAATTGGCGCAGCCGGTCGGCGTCGATCAACCTTAGAGCAGAATCAAATAGTGCATGCGTGTGATTAATAACCATTCGCGAAGTGTGTTCCCGGACAAATACGGAATTAATCCCGAACGTCACCGGAGTATTCGAGCATCATCGGAACATCGGAATTGAGGACACCGCCAACAGAGGAACCTGAGGAGCAGTACTCGACGAGGACCACCACGACTAGCAACTTAATTGATTTGAGAGCCATCCCGCCATACGTCGCATCAAGAGGATGACTCAGTGAGAATCAAAAGAGAAGAGTAGAAGTGAAGTGAAGGAAAACGACTGGAAAAAATGTACCAGTTCGTAAATATGGAACCAAAGTTCCAACAAATTTTATTAAAAAGAGTTCTTGATCTAAAAACAAGACTCAATTATTCTACAGAAGATGGAAATATATCCTCTTCTCTTATAAAAGACCTGAGTGCCCTGCTGAAATGGAGTGCAAAAATTGGCCTCCTTGAGGAGTCAGATGTCAAAAACGTTCAATATAATTTGAACATAGTACAAAAATGTACTAATCAAACAATCAACGAATCAACATCAAGTGAATTGATGGATATAAAGATAAAGAATCAGCAGAAGGCAAGGAGCCAACTACCGGGATTGATGTTTGAAAACAGTCCAAAGTGTTTGATTGAAATGACAAGTCAGAATAAATCAACACAAACGGACAACAAACAAATAAACGCCAACCTCCTGTGGCCGAATGGTTACGGGTTTCGCCTCATAAGCGGAAAGTCATGGGTTCTTCTCAGGGTGGCAGCCTTAGGTTTAAGTTCAGAGGTAGCAGCAACCGCATGAGTATAAAACGGTTGCTTCACGTGCTCTTCAAGCATGTGATCGATCTTGGGATATTCCTTTGCGCCTCTTTCCCAAAATACATTCCTCGTGCCTTCGCATGTAAATAATGCCCAGCCGATCGGTATTGCACTGCAGTCCAGTCGCATTGTCCAGATCAGAGCAAAGGGAACACCGCAAAAGTAGCGCCGCAAAAAGACAATTGTCTTTACAAGACCCCGCGCGGCAAATAATAGCTGCTGGGAAGAGCTTGAAAAATGACACGAAAAAATTGTCACCGCGGTTCTAGCGATACATAGCGCACAAGGCACAAGGAATGGAGTTTACAGCATCTGGATGGAACAGCACTTTCCCTCTCAATAGGGACTGTGTTATAGATCTGGAAATGCTTAATAACAGTAAAAATGGGTAACACGATACAATAGTCCTTGTAATCAGGATTCAGTGTCTTAATACTCAAACAGAAAAAAAAACAAATAAACAATCTTCAAGAAGAATCACTTGCAGAACGTAAAAAGTTCACCAGTTCGAAAAACAAATTTACAAAAAGGACAAGAAACATATTGCAACGTCAACATCGCATCATATGGAGCAACCATCCAGTAAACAACACGTCAACAAGTTCTATCGGAACAAAAAAATCAACGGATGGATCAAGAATCAGCGTAGCCAACAAAAACCAAGGGAGCAACAAGTTATCTAGAAATCAACGGAACTTCAAGTCAACGAATTGCATGTTGTAGTGGTCCTCCAAACTCACCTTCTTCGATAGCGCAGAGTGGATCGCCGTTGGTGGCGATGGCGGACGTTGAGTGCGTTGGCGATTCCTCGGTCGGGTGAAAAACCTCGATTATTTCGCCTTGTGTGGCCGGATTGGGCAGGAAACAGGTTCAGCCGATGCGCGGTCAGCAGGAGCACCGATGGGCTCAGTTTCAACCCGGTTAAATAAATTAAACGCACAACTTTGTACAAAAAACACTTTTTTTATTACACTAGACTACATTAACATCTATATTTCTTCTTATAACTAGGTACAAATAGAAATTGAACGGGGGTCCTCCCTTTGAGGCCCGACTGCGGGTATGGTCGGCGCGGAACTGAACTACAGCTCCGATCAGTTGCTCGCTCGTAGTCTCGATCGCCCTCTCGATCGTTCGCAGATCGCTCTCAGTCGCTCCCAGTCGCTCCCAATGGTCGCTCCCGTTGCCAAGGTGATTAGAAGAGATGGGAAGTAACCTCGGCTAATGGCTCCAATCGACTGACCCCTGGTCAGTGGCTGCGTGCTTCGTCGCACTCAGACATCCTCACCCACCCTGAAGTTGCTCGAACACTTCTGAAAATAAAGAAACAGAAACCCTCTCGACGCTCGACTGATTGGACACTACTCCTCAACCGCTGTTGCTTCTGGCTGAGCTGAAGATTCTTCTTCGTCTTCTTCTTGGGATGGCAGGATGCAAAGTTTGGCAACTGGACGTTGAAGGAGATTTGTTGCTGTTTTGACCGTCACAACGCGCACAACACCATCTTCACCAGGATGCAGCTCATGGATACGACCCATTTTCCACCGCATTGGGGGTTGGTTGTTGTCAACGATGACGACCAGCTTGCCCACCTCCACTTTCTTAGGATGCTGCCAGTTCTTCGTTCTGCTCTGTAGTTGCGTAAGGTACTCCGATCGCCAGCGTTTCCAGAAGTTCTGCGTTTGCTGCTGTACCATCTGCCACCTGTTCAGTCGATTCCCAGGGATGTGACTGTAATCAGGTTCTGGCAAGGCTTGCAGCGATGCCCCGGTCAGAAAATGACCAGGTGTAAGTGGTTCGAGGTCTGTGGGATCGTTGGAGAGTGCAGTTAGCGGCCTTGAATTCATGCAGGCTTCGACCTGCGTCAGTAGTGTGTTGTAGTCCTCAAACGATGCTGAATTCTCGCCGAGAACTCGCAGGAGGTGATGCTTGGCCGACCGCACTGCTGCCTCCCACAGGCCTCCAAAATGTGGTGCACTGGGTGGGTTAAAGTGCCAACGGATGCCTTCGAATTCGCAAACCCTTGCGATCTTCTCGTGATGTGTGACATCCTTCAGCTGCTTCAACAGTTGCTCCCCGACGAAATTTGTACCGTTATCACTGTAGATATCAGTTGGACGGTTTCGCCGAGAAATGAATCTACGAAGTGCTTGTAGAAAGCATTCCGTAGACAGATCGGTGACAAGTTCCATGTGCACTGCCTTTGTAGCCATGCACACAAAGAGTGCCACGTACGCCTTCGTTGGTTGACGCCCTCGACCAGCCTTCACGTACACCGGACCAAAATAGTCCACTCCGGTTTGAGAGAAAGGTCGTGACACTGTCACCCTCGCCTTGGGCAGATTTCCCATCTGCTGCTGAATAGAAGTTGGTTTTGCTAGGTAACATTTCTTGCATTTATGAATGACCAGTCGCACAAGGTCCTTGCCACCTAATGGCCAATACTTTGCTCGAACCGATGTGAGCACGAGTTGGGGCCCACCGTGCAGCAGTAGCACGTGGTAGTATTTGAAAAGAAGTTCTGTAAACCTGTGCTTTGCCGGGAGAACCATAGGGTGTTTCCTTCCCGGCGGTTCCTTCGAGTGCTGCAAACGTCCTCCAACTCGAAGCACACCAGCTTCGTCGATGTGTGGGTTGAACCAGCGTAAACGTGAATGAGCAGATACCGATTTCTCAGCTAACAGATCTTCGATTTCCTCAGCAAATGTGGTTCTTTGAACTAATCGGACGACGACTTCTTCCGCTTCCCTCAGCTCCTTCAGTGTGACGTATCCATACGTTTGCTTCGCTCCCTTGTTGAAACGACGGGTGAACCGTCGCGCCAGGGCCACAGCTCGAATAAGTGAGATGTAAGAGGAGAATCTTGAGAGCAGAATGTCGATGAACTCGACTGTTGCAACGCATGCCACCACGACACGTCGCCTTTCTGGTGCTTCCTCTCCTGACAGATCAGGCTGCGCTGGCCAACTGCTTGGCTCCTCATCGTCCCAATCAGGACCTTCCTCCCACATCTCATTACCTTCTAGTTCTTCCGGTGGAACACCCCGTGAGATGAGATCAGCTGGGTTGCTGACACCTGGTATGTGGTTCCAAACAGCACCAAGTTCCTCCGTAATCCATTGAATTCTAGCAACCCTGTTTCCGACGTAGGTGTGCCAGTAGCTTGGTGGTTTCTTGAGCCAAAGAAGAACGCATGTCGAGTCCGTCCAGAAAAAAAACTGGAAACCGTTTGCCAAAGACTCGAATGACCCACTCTACCAAATCTGCACCCAGATCCGATCCATTGAGCTCCAGGCGAGGTAGAGGTTGTTGTTTGAGAGGTGCGACTTTTGATTTGGATGTTAGTAGCCGCCTTGCTAGCTTCCGCTCTACATTCTTGGACCGAATATAGACACATGCCCCGTACGCCTTCTCCGAGGCATCCGTGTAGCAGTGAATTTGGATGTCGACTGCTCCCTTGATTACCGTACATCTCGGAATCCGGATGTTGTTGAGTACGCCTAGATGTTGACTTAGCTTCCGCCATTCCTCACCCACCGTAGGAGGCAATGGATCCTTCCAATCGTACCGAGTGCCATCCACTCGCTGCAACGTCCACAGTTTTTGCATGAACATCTTCAGCAGAACCAGAGATGCGCCCAGGAGTCCCAAGGGATCAAAAAAGGTTGCGATGATGGACAAAATCAGCTGCTTAGTTAGAGGTTGTCCCGGCGTCACCTCTGGATTTTTGAACTTGAACCTGAAGCAATCAGTTTTGGGCAGCCATTTAAGACCCAAGGTGTTGACTGACGCCTCTTGATCCCAATCGATCTCGTCAGGAAGTGCTAGATTCTCCCGTGCTACCCCACGTAGTACCGATGGCTCGTTGGACGCCCACTTCCGTAGCTTGAAACCTCCCGAACCCAGCAAACTGTCCAGTTGTGCCCTCAATTCGGTAGCGGTTGCGACGTCATCTGCTCCAGAAATGACATCGTCCATGTAGACGTCCGTTTCCAATGCTTGAGCTGCTAGTGGAAACCGTTGCTGCTCGTCCTGAGCTAGCTGCTTTAGTGTACGAGTGGCGAGAAACGGTGCCGGTTTTGTACCGTACGTCACCGTCGTAAGTTCGTACGTCGCGATTTCCTCCTCAGGGTTGAAGCGGTACAAAATGCTCTGGTAAGGTGAATCCTCCGGCGCCATGTCTATCTGGCGGAACATCTTTTCCACATCCGATACAACCATCACCTGCCGCATTCTACTCCGTAGCACAATGTCTCGAAGATCTGGTTGAATGGTCGGTCCAACAAGTAGAACATCGTTGAGAGAGAGCCCGGTCGACGTCTTGGCCGACGCGTCGAAGACTACTCTCACCTTCGTGGTAGTACTTTCTTCTCTTACTACTGGATGGTGCGGTAGGAAGCACCGCGGGGAGTCGTTCGCTGGCCCCGCCTCCACCTTCTTCATGTGACCAAGCTCCAGATACTCCGTCATGAAGTCTTGGTATTGCTTACGAAGTGCTGCGTCCTGAGCAAGTCTTCGTTCCAGGCCTAGAAGACGCCTGGTAGCCATCGTTCTGGACTCTCCCAATTGAGCCCAGGTTTGTTCGTTTTTAGGAAGTCCAACAGTGTACCGTCCGTTCGCTGCGCGGCTAACCGAGCGTGCATACTGGTCCTCACAGCGCGTTTCCTCTGGGGAGTAGATATTACCAGTTCCTACATCCTCGCAGGACCAAAATCTGGACATCAGCTCCTCCATGCTGTCCGATATCGCCATGTTGCAAGTGATTTGCGTCATGCTACATGGTGACGACACTTCTCCAGAAACAACCCAACCGAATACCGAGTCGGTGAGTCGTGGCAATCCGTTGCCCAACGGAATCGCCTTTCCCGTTTGGAAGAAGTTGAAGAAATGTTGAATGCCGAGTACCAGATCCACAACCCGTGAATGGAAGAACGTCGGATCAGCGAGTTCAACATTGTCCGGAATTTTCCAGTTCGTAGTGTTGATGGAAACCGTGGGTAGGTTCACAGTAACCTTCGGTAATACCAGAAAACTCATCTCCTGATTGTAGGGAGATGTCCGAGACTTTACGACAGCTTGTATTCTCCGCTTGGACTTCATGGCCGCTTGTCCAATGCCAACGACCGAAACGTCAACCTTTTGCATAGACACGTTCAACCGTTGATAAAGTCGTTCCGCAATGAAATTGCATTCAGAACCAGAATCCAGCAGCGCGCGTGCGGTGACGGTGTTGCCCTCGTTGTCCTCGACAAGTACAACCACAGTCGCGAGGAGGATGCTAGACGACTGACCGGTAGCCGCGTTGGATGACACCGAGTCCGTAGTCGCCGAGTTTGAAGAAGTTTCAGTAGGTTTAGAGGTCGACGCACCGCTCCCATCAGACGAGACCCGTTTTCCCGTCTGATTCTGCGTGGCAGCTCCCTCCGCTTGGAAGCACAGCATCGTATGATGACGTCCTTTACATTTCCAGCAGGAATACTTGGATTGACATTTCTTGGCGAGATGTCCGCTTCGTAGGCAGTTCCGACAGAGCGAGTGGCTTCGAATCAGCGACTCTCTGTTGCTTATCGGCATTTTCGTAAAGGTCGGACACGTGTGAAGATAGTGCGACTCCGAACACGCCTGACACTTTTGTGTTGTCGACTGTACCGCGTTGTTGCTCACGTGTACAGGAAACGGCTTCTTCTTAAATCCTTGGGATGATTCTTGTTTGCTCTCTGAAGTTCCAGTGGATAATTTCGGTGGAAGTGATTCCAGAACCGAAATGCGACGCTGGATAAAATCCGTCAAATTGACCAGCGTGTCATTCTCCTGCATTGACGTGTACTCCTCCCAACCCCTTCTGGTGTAGGGATCCAAACGAGAGCTAAGAATCTCGACCAGCAGCAAATTCCGATAGTCCGCAGGTTGGACAATCTGATCCAGAGATTGCACCGTCCTCTGAAAGCTGTCGAGCGTCCTGTGCAAGTCCGTAACCGATTCCTTGGTGAGAACAGGTAGCTTGAAAAGAGCTTGAACCTGTCTCCTCTTCAGCAGCTTGCTGTTGTTGTACCGCTTCAGCAACAAGTCCCAAGCAACTTGGTAGTTCCGTGTGGTGATCTTGATTGGCTCGATTAGTGATCGCGCTTCTCCCTCCAAACATCCCTTGAGATAGTGGAATTTCTCCACCTCAGGTAGTTCCTGCTTCCAGTGAATAAGAGATGAATAGAGATCCCTGAAGCTGAACCATTCATCGATGTTCCCGTCGAAAGTGCGAAGCTTGATTTGCGGTAGGCGAACGTGGTCTTGAACAGCATGAAACGAAGAATCAGCAGTTCGAGTTGTTTGATCTAGTGTAGACCCATCTTGCATGTCCTTGATTTTATCAAGCAAAAACGACTTGACCTCGAAATAGGTCTGCTCAAACTTCAACCTTTCAACTGTGAATGGATCACCTTCCACCGCAACATAATCGTCATGGCATTCCACTTCAGAAGAACATTCAACAATTCGCTCCCACAATTCATCGAACCGCTCAAGCCGGACAGTGATCTCGTTGGCAGTGGTGTCCTCCTTAAACTCATTCTTGAACTTTTCGATGATGTTGAACGAGCTCTGCAGACTCTTCAGTTTGGTTTGAAGTTGTTTAAGGGTAGCCTTGGAGGTCGATGGCACGATCTTCGGCGGCATTGTTGTTGTTGATGATAGTAACGAGAAGAGAATGTACGGTGTAGTATTCCAAAAACGTCCAACTTCGACCGGACATATACTGTAGCTTTACCTAGACAACTAACAGCAGTGCTGGCCGGCTCGAGTTGAATATCCAGTACAGTCCTCTCCAACAACGAAATGATCCACAAATTAGTGTGTGTGCGTGCGTGGGCGTAATGATCTCTCCAGCCAATCAACCAAGTAGTGCGGCAAACATCGACAGAGGGAAACTTATGTAGTACCACAGTATGAAGCTTCGGTAGACATATACTTCTAGCTTTACCTGTGGGTCTAACAGGTGTGCCACCCCCAGAGTCCACGTTGCAGAAATCGAGTTTGAACCTTGCCAAGAACGTCAGTCAGTCTCCAAAAACGAGTGTATTTCAGCAGAAGAACGTAACTAGAGAAAGTGCGGATGTAGTATCGAAATGGTTGGCTTCGGTAGACATATACGTGTGCTTTACCTGGACAACCAGACACGACACCAAATCCGAAGCAACCAGCCAGATGAAACGACCCTCAATTGATTGAGTACAGGGATTGCTCGCCAAGAAGTAGTACCAACGCAGATTCGTCGAGAAGTGAAGTTTATTTTTAGGTGCAGCATACAAAAGGTCTTAACTTCGACAAGACATATCTATTTTTTAAGTTTTTACCTGGACAAACTGCCTCATCTGCTGATGTCAAGTCGAAGTCGTAGATCAGCGTGCGGTGATCCTCAATGGCCGTAGTCGATGGCCAGCCTCGTGGTGCAGGCAGTGAACGCTCCGGGAACCCGTCCTGTCCCTCATGCGTTACAGACAGTGAACGCTCCGGGAACTCGCCCTGTCCCTCATGCGTTGTCTTCCGTTCCGCGACCGCTCGTGAAATCAGCTTTAAACGGCGAGTTCGCCCGATTCCGCCGGGTGCTCCAACCCGATGACAGTAGATGGAAGTTTGCGACGGTAGTCGACCGTCCGGATCGTAGAGAGTGGTAGTCGAAGTGCGTGTGTTAGTTTATGGCTGTAGAAGGCTTCGGCATAGACATACACCTGTGCAGTTCTACTTTACCTGAATGGAAGTGAACAACTCCGGTGATGTCCAGCGATGAACCAATGGCGAAGTCCTTCCTCGCGGGTGCGTGTGTGACCGCGTGCTGTTGGCGCCAATGATGCCCGCGATGGCGTCCGTGGACAATAGCCCGATGATGACGCACAGACGGTATTGTTTGAATCCGCGATGGCGGCGACGCGATGATCTCCTTTGTCCTCCAGCGACCAACGTGATCCTAGTCCCTTTGTCCGACACCAGACAGATCCTCCTGGTACCGTGGAACGTTGATCCGGTTCGAAGGACCACTAATGTAGTGGTCCTCCAAACTCACCTTCTTCGATAGCGCAGAGTGGATCGCCGTTGGCGGCGATGGCGGACGTTGAGTGCGTTGGCGATTCCTCGGTCGGGTGAAAAACCTCGATTATTTCGCCTTGTGTGGCCGGATTGGGCAGGAAACAGGTTCAGCCGATGCGCGGTCAGCAGGAGCACCGATGGGCTCAGTTTCAACCCGGTTAAATAAATTAAACGCACAACTTTGTACAAAAAACACTTTTTTTATTACACTAGACTACATTAACATCTATATTTCTTCTTATAACTAGGTACAAATAGAAATTGAACGGGGGTCCTCCCTTTGAGGCCCGACTGCGGGTATGGTCGGCGCGGAACTGAACTACAGCTCCGATCAGTTGCTCGCTCGTAGTCTCGATCGCCCTCTCGATCGTTCGCAGATCGCTCTCAGTCGCTCCCAGTCGCTCCCAATGGTCGCTCCCGTTGCCAAGGTGATTAGAAGAGATGGGAAGTAACCTCGGCTAATGGCTCCAATCGACTGACCCCTGGTCAGTGGCTGCGTGCTTCGTCGCACTCAGACACATGTCATCGAATAGGTATGTGTTAACATATGAAGATAAGTTTGTAGACACAAATTCCAAAATGTTGTCAAATCAAAGCCTTTTTTACGATAGGGGTAAAAAGTTGTCAATTGATATTTTAACTAGAAAGTGGAAATACAAATCAACACCCCATGAATATGTTCTACCATGTAAGATAGTAGGCCAATTTCAAAATTATAAATTGCAAAACCGCTTTTACGATCGGGGTAAAAAAAACATTCATAAAACAAGTAAAAACATCGTAGGTGACAGATCAGTGATTCAGACCGATTCAAATTAAAATGGCAAGACTTCTGTTAACTATATTAACAAAATATTTTGCAAAATTTTTTAAGTATAACTGCTCACTCCATATCTAGACATCGTGAAATACGCTTTTAAGAAGCTGTTATCGAATGTCAAAGACACATGTTTTTAAAATGATTTTCATGAAATAACGACAATTAAACAAAATAAAACTGAAGAGACAGTTATTTATCGCATCTAAATTGCTTGATAACTAAAATTCAAATAGATAAAACAATATTCAATCAAAAGCTGCAAAAATATTTTGCCCAGCAAAAAAAAATTTTTTTTTATTGTGCTAAGCTCTATTAAGATTGTTTCTATTTTGACACAATACAAATTTTTATGTAGCAAAATCACAAACAAATATAAAAAAAATGTTTTAAAGAGTCATGCGAACATGATAGTAGCAGTTATTTGAAAGTAAAAAAAACTTATCAACCTAACAAATTAAGACCGTAATCTCAATCATATGAGTACCTAATACGTTTTTTTATTTTGATATAACAAAATCTACAAAAAAAATGTGTTGTACAAAACCAAGTACAAGGAAATTTCAAGATTGTTGTAGTATTCTTAACAGAAAGATATAAAAGAACAATGCATATATTAGCTCAAACAGATAGGGTATTTTAACCATTAGTGGACCCCCTAGTAGAGCCGAAGCACATTTTTCACAAATTTTCAATATTTTAGGCACTTTTTCATAACCCTTTGTACAAAACAATGAAAACTGAAGTCTTTTGAACAATTTTGACTATTTGTTTCATCAGTCAGAAAAAAAAAAATCCTGTTGTGGACCCCCTTTTCCTATAGTGGACCCGGGTCCATAATCCGATTGTGGACCCGGGTCCACTATAGACAAACTGTTATTTTTATACCAAATTTAACCGATATTTGATGTTTTGATGCATGGTGTAAGTCTAATGATAGATATAATGAATAAAAGATGGATTTTGCTAACTTTTCATTATAAACAAATATGTTTTGTTAACAAATTTGGCTTTAAACAACAAAAAAACCATGTCTGCACCATGTAAACACATTTATTTCCGAAAAAGATCAGAGAAAACGTCTCAAAAACCACTGTAAACATAAAAATAATTTTAAAAAAGTAATCTTGATGCAAATTTTTCCATATTAATTACATAAATGGTTGACCGAAACTAAACAATAGAATTGTTTACAGTTGCTGATAAAACCACGCATGTTTATTTGAAAAAAATGTTTTGTTATTGATTTATTATTATAAAATATCATTTCAAACTGCAATTATGGTGCTTCAGTTAAGTACAATCAACTATAGTTTTGATTAATTATATATGTTTACGGCTTCAGCATTATTGGTAATTTTAACATGAAAACAGCTATATTTATACTCATAATTGAAAAAATATGCGTTTAGGTTGATAACAACAAGCATTTATTGTATGTTTTAGAGAAACTTTTGCTTGAATACACAGTTTTCATCATTTTTGAAGGTTTAATTAACAGGGGTCCACTTTTGGAAAAGTTTGGATTTTCGTTGTCCTATATTGGACCCCCATAATTTTTGCTAGAAAATTGCATTTCTTCACTTTATTTTAGTAAAGATCCTTAAACTTACATTACTTCGACTTGCTGAAGTTAAATAATCAGTCAAAAAATGATTGGATGGTTAATTCAATCATAAAATATAAATGCAGTTTTGTTGTGAAAATGCTAGTGACCATGACTGATTTCAGATGTCGAACTCAAAACACTTATTTTGGTGAAAAGGACAATTCAATGTCAGTCAACATTGTTCTAAATGATGCTGAACATGCCAAATAAAAGATTTGTAGACAACAATACGCTTGAAATTGTGATTTTATTGAATTTTCCATTAAAAACCCTTCAGAGGGTCCACTATAGGAAAGGGGTCCACTAATGGATAACGTACCCTATAATGTACACTAAAACATTTTTTTTATCTGTTTCGAATGTTGCTTTGAATTTAATATCAATATTTTTTTATCTGAAGTTCAATGCAAACATAACAAAATAGTGTTTGCTGTGTTAAACAAACAATCGATTGGCGTAGACCAACGAGCATTTGTAATTTGTGTTCAATAAACTAAAATTATAACGATAATTGCAGAAGTAATTCAGAAATAAATGTCCCTAACATTTATTACAAGATGTGCAAAAAATAAACACAAATTTAACTAATAAATTAGATACTGTAAAAATAATAATGAAGAAAACATTCAACAATGTTTTTTTTAAAGTCCAAGGCTTCTAAATAAGCTGATAAAAAGCTTAAATTTTAAAAAGAAAATCATTCATCAATCATCATGCCACAACTGAAAACTATCAGAAGTAATTTTACTCTACGATTCATATCATTCAGAGAAATCTTGATGAATAAAACAAAAATGTAAGCAGCTAGCAATAAAAAAATCTATATAGACTCCTAAATTTCAAAATAATAAAAACAAATTCAACAGCAATTGTGCGGCATACGAATATAATACGGAAAATAAACCTACCACGAATATTTTAGAGTTTTTGGTACTCTGAGAATTTGGTGATAGATAAATTAAACAACCACCCACATATTGACATTTTGTCATCATATTGTGATTAATAATATGTGTCCAAACAACACAGTATCAATTCAGACAAAAGAATGTTACAATTAAAAAAAAGCACACACAAACTGTAATTCAAAAACTTTGACTGATTAACATTGAGTTTAAAACGAATTATGATTTAAATTGAAAAAAGTGCTTTCTTACTACTTTCGAATATTTAAAAGCTAAAAATTTAAAGCAAAATACAGATAAAAAATAGTCTCAGCTGTTCTGTGATTAAAAGTATTTGTTTTGTATGTTTATTTGATAAAAAAACTGTATCTCTTAAAAAAAAGAAAAAAAAGACCAGTGTTCAAAAACCAATCCTGACATGTCCAGATATTTTTTAGGATTTTATCAAGAAAAATTAAACGATACTGAAAACAACAGTGTTCGGACAATACAACATTAACAAAGAAGAAAAGGTTTCAAAATGCCTAAAAGAAATTTAGTATTTTTTTTGTAAGAGTGGATAGAAATTCAATATATGATATACCACATAATCATAGACAAGATAGAACAATTTGCAAAAGAACTTTGAAAGGTTTTTTTTCTTCTCCCAAATGCAAAAAAATCAATGGTTATAAATATACCAATATATTTAAAAATCTATTAGTACCTAAAGCTAAAATCAATGTATCAAAATGTACTTATAATCGTAATACGTTAAAATATAGGGTGAATACACCTTAAAACTTTTGTTTACATCACAAAATATAAGATTGCAAATAAAATGATTCAAATAGTGTGTGTCAACTAATGAAAAAAATACTCAATTAAATTTCATGACTGACTGTAAATTATAACTCATGACTCTCGCAACAAAACAAAAATAATCATAAAAAAGTTAAAAGTGTTCAATATGATTCAAAGTTAACTAAAACAATTAATTAAAAATAGTTTTATTTTTCAATTAAATGAAATCTTAAGTACAGCAAAAAACATTAGGAACATATTTTTCCTTTGACAAAATATAAAAGAATAGGAATTTAATCATACTAACTTTCAAAATCAGAAAACGGTATAAACAATATGACTATGTTGTCTTAAAACAAGTAACTGAACTTAGTTTAGCTAAAAAAAATAAAACTGCCATGTATAACTAAAACATCGGAATACATTGGATCAGTTTACAGCGAGAAATAGATGAAGATTTGAAATACAAAATTATGCATAAAAATCGTTGCACTACATCTAAATCACACTAAACTACACTAAATCGTTGCAAGACTACACATGAGTTCAAAAACTATTACAGATACTGTGTCAAATGAATTCTCAACAAACGATAACGTTAAGGATAATAATAATAAAAATTACATAAATTAAATCGGACAGTTATAAGCAATAAAAAACAATGTAGTACAAAATAACCTTGATGCCAAAAAGGCTAATTAGCATAAATTCAGTTCTAAAACCAATACAACTGTTCTAAAAAAGTATCTCAAATATTGTGTTAACTGGTTGAGAAAACAAACAATAATTAGAACAAAAAAAATGTATATTTGAAATATTATAATGAAAACACATCCACTTGTGTTACATTTTCAAAAAAAAAAATCAAGAGGCAAACCATGAATGAAAAATGTATAATTAAACTCAGTTATTTCATGTAACATTTAATCTATTAACTCTTCAAACAAAAATAGATAGCCAGGAACACAAAGTCAAATAGATAATTTTTAAAATTATGAAAATATTTTGAATTATAGTTCAAATCCACATATATGAGGATCGCCTATGTTACTGAGCAAAACTATAATCAAAAACACATCTTAATTATTTAGGCGTAAAGAACAGAAACACATTTATATTATAACGCATGAGGACATGCTTTTTCACCCCCCGGAGGAATTATGTTCCGAAGCAAGTCCGATAACACGATCATTATCGGACTCTCTGTTTTCCTTTCACCAACAAACCGAGCCCGATAACATGATCATTATCGGACTCTCTGTTGCTCTTTCCCAACAAGCCCAAGCTTGTTGATTTAGGCTCACCTGGCTAGGAAGGATTTGTCTACCTAAAATCCTTCCAACTAGCTAGCTAGCATAAGTTTTAGAAATAAGCCACCAGTCTGTAACTACCTCTTAAGCGGAGCGAACACGGCTCAAAATAAAAATGCTTGAAGACACAAACTGTCTTTAATTATAATTGGTGTGCAGTGCAACCACTATCACAAGTTTGGTCACAAGTGGCGTCAGTGCAAGCTGTTGACGAAGCGGTATGGAGATGGAAGCTCGCTAAGTGACGACGACGAATTTTGCGAGAAAAACGTGGCGAAGTTCCAGGGCAAAGCCAAAGCGGCTAACGATGACTTTGCGTTTGGCGTGAACGGAGGATCTGCAGGACAGTGGATTGTCGATTCCGGAGCGAGTACGCACATGTGCGCCGATCGGGATTTCTTCGAGTCTTTGAAGCAGTTGCAAGACGATACCCCGAAGACAGTGACCGTTGCCGATAGTAAAACTGCTACCGTGAAAGGAGCGGGAAGCTGTCGGATCCGGTGCTACGGTCCAGGTGACACAAACAGAAACTTGACGTTGAGCAACGTTCTCTACGTACCTGATCTCAACACCAACTTGGTTTCGGTTGCGAGACTCGTGGACAAAGGAGCAAAAGTCACCTTCGAGCAGCAAAAATGTATAATTTCGAGCGGAAAACGTATCGCTGCAGTTGCACCCAGGAGCAAGGGGGTATTCTACACAGAAAAAAATAATGTAAATTTGGAAGCTGTAATTTTGGAAGGTTGAATATTACCTTTTTTATGATGTAACAAGCCTTACCCGAAAAACTTCGTCTTTTCCTTTTTTTCGTTTGTTGACGTTTTTAGCTTTTTCCTTATTCAGCCTCCTATGATCAAAATTTGATTTTACGCAACTTTTCCCATACAAACGGCGGTGTTCCGGAATCGGTCTGATAGTGGCCAAAGTGTCAACTTATTAGCGTAAAAACCTTCCTTGGGCTTATACGAACCCAACGCAAAAAAGAGCACCTCGATCCGACTTCCCGTGTTCAACTGATGCGCGTTCGAACAAAACCATCGAAATTTTTTATATATATAGATTTTACCTCAATTTAGACTGAAAAAGTGACATTATACCAGAAAAGTGGTAAAATTACACATTTCCAGAGGTAAAATTACACCTTTTTTTCTGACATAAAAGATGTACCCCTTCCCAGATGTAATATTACCATGATTTTTTTTTCTGTGTACCTGCGTTTGGTGAAGTACAGTTCAGGTCGACGCAAGAAGGCTGCATCAGGAGGTCTTGAGAATCAACGTGACAAGCTGCCGGTTACGGAGGAGCCAAAACCAGCGACTGTTGCAGAGTGCATCCTTACTGCCATCGTAGACACGCACATGACTGACGATTCGGAACAAGAATTGTGCCTGTGATGTAGGAGGAGCCACAGAACGTTCAGGAGGAGTGTTATTTGGCGATCGCGCGTTGAGGAGGAGTGTTAAACTGGCAACCATGCCGTGCCGTCAAACACCGCGCGCCTTTTTTTATTCTATGTATTCTTTTTATTCTTACTAATAAACATTCATTCGTGTGCATTCTCTCTCCCGAGTCGGACGTGTTTTGCCTTTGCTCTAAAAGTCCAATAGGAGAACTCTTACGGCCTTTATTCCGACTATAGCACATGAAATGAAAGGCCGTAAGAGTATCAACCCTTTCAAATGTTGCTCAGGAGAAGGGAAAATAAGCTAAATATGCTAAATATAATTGACCGCGACGTACTTTGCCCACGACCATCCTCGACAATGTCCACTACAATGCACACGATCAGGTCCACACAATCCGGATTCACCGATAGAATCTGTCGCTAAAAATACGTCCTTGTTCGTGACAGCCGGGGTCGGAATCGCAAATCTGAAAAGGTACTTTGCGTCAAAATCTGAAACAACATGTTTGTTTGCATTAAAATTTAATAAAAAATTGCATGGTTTTCCGGTTGATTTGTTTTGGTTGATTCGAACGGCCAGTTCAGGGAAGTAAACAAACCTGCCGGAGTTTCACGTAGTATTTTACAAGCAGACACTTCTGAAACAAACGATCCGAAAAAAAACACTCAATTGTGTTTCTTTTTAACCTTGGCGGCTTCGATTTCGCTGGACGGAATTAGGGAAAAAAATTCTAGCTGCTCGCGGGTGTTAACAAACGCAGCCAATAGTTTCTGCGAGGATGAAAGGCAGTTCTTTTTACACTCACTTTTGAAAACACAACACACGAACGCGAAAACAGTGAATATGTTGATAAACAATCGAGAACCGCGACGATCACGACGAAACGGACCAAACAATGTGCCGCAAGAGGAGTTTTGACGTTTCAACTTTCAGCGCAGGCCTTTGTTTGTCACAACGCGTGATAGGCGAAAGCAGAAATATAAATACAAGAGAGAGAGAGAGCGCGCGTTTTATGGAATAGCCTTTCACAAAATACTCGTTTTGGCGTAAATTACAAAACAAAATGCTTAATTCCGCCTTTTTTTAGTTTAAAAACTCTTGGAAAACAATGCAAAAGTTCCGTTGGGGGTTAGTAAACAAATAGTCTGCCTGAATTATTCTAGCGTTCTACTGGCCGTCGCCCAAAACTGTTCAGGATTGCTTCCGGAACCATCCTTCCCAATGAACCGTCCTTGGCATCCGCCGTATCTAACGAAATTTTCAATAATTGAACCAATCTTTCTGTTTCGTTTGGTTTTTTTTAGATCAAGTTGATTTTGTTTTGCATTATTTATCAACGTCAGTTGCCATCAGTAAATGAATACTCTAGAAATGTAATTCCATTGCCTTCAGCAGAAAACATGAAACACCGAACATAACAGTATTATTAGGAAACCAACCAGTAGAAAATGCAAAGTAGTACGTGATCTAGGTGTCATCCTGGACTCACAACTAACTTAGTACATTAGTCTTTATAAAGCGCTTTGCATTCAACTTCCAGGACCCGTATACTATTAAATTACTCTATGTAACGTATGTCAGGCCAATTTTGGAATAATGTAGTATAGTCTGGAATACATACTATGCCGTACACCAAGCACGTATTGAATATGTTCAAAAACAATTCTTACTGTACGCACTACGTAAACTTAACTGGACTGCATTTCCTCTCCCATCGTATGAAGCACGCTGCATGCTCATAAACATACAATCATCACAAGAACCTCGTAAATTTGCCATACTCCTCTGCAACGACAGCGCCACAAACGGCTTGCTCTCGATAAAACCGTTGCATGTGTTTACACAAGGTGGTTGATCCAGCCAAAACGTCTGTTGTCTGTGGCAATAGTATTCATGAACCAAGCCGTACTCTTAGACATTCACCACATTTTAGAATAACTGTATAAACCACAAATTATTTGGAAAAAATCGCCACTAAATCAAATGATGCGCTTTTATAATGAAAATTCCCAGTACACACATTTCGACATGTCTAAACCGGAACTACGAAAAAATCTGTACAATAGAAATAATATCTAGTATGTAAGAAAAAAAAATGTGCCTACTGCCTACTACGCCAGACGGTTACGCGTTTTAAAATAAACGTTTTTCGGTTCGCGCAATAAAATCGGTTTACTTTGCATAGTTTAAAAACGGTGTCAATGAGTGCCGCATCCATGAACCAAACACGCTGGTGCATCAGGACATTCTGACAAGGAGTTCGTCATGTTTGAGTTAAATTATATTTTTTTCACTAGCCTAGCCTAATGCGAGTTTGTGCTGAATTCTAGAGGGTGCTGAATTTAACACTTAGCTTGTTTAGCGCCCGTCGCAGGATTCTAACCGGAGACCTCCGAGTTGTTATCCCATTTGATTCACATAGGCACATTTTCCATAACAAGAGGTAAAAGTGAAATCTTCCGTAATTGTTTTTTTCATGTATCCACGCACAACGCTAGTGAGCACGTTTCCTCGACTTTGTTTTTTTTTTGGGACGCACTAATTTGTATGCATCTTCATTAATTTTATTAACATATTTTTCAGGTTCTCAAGAAGATTCAGACGCAAAGTTTAAACGTCGCGACACTGAGTTAAAGATTCTAGAGCAATGGGGATGGCATAAAAGTAAACGACCCTTACGCAAGAAAAATTCTCACGATCCTTCTGATCCCCATGATTATACGGCAGATGGATTTATAAGACGAACCCTTAACCATCATTTTCTGTTAGTATTGTTCAATATGTTTAAAAATTTACCTCATTCAAACA
>NC_068939.1:150363596-150427988 GCF_016801865.2 Culex pipiens pallens | reverse complement strand
AGAATTAACTTATTGCATTGCTAGTAACAATTCCTCATATTGGAAATATCGGAAATTGTAAGAATAACGATCGATTGTTCCTCTTGTCCCATATGGTCGTCTTGTCCCACTTTCCCCTACATTTTTTTTCAAAAAAAATGATCCTAATTTTAATGATTTGAATTTGCAATTTCACAAAAAATCTAAAAATTTTGAGCGATTCCAAGTATGCTTAATGTAATTATTGAATGACTTCTATTTCCATTGAAATTGTAAAGATTTTTGAAAAAAATAGTTTTTTGCACGCCTACTTTTCGGGCCGATTTTGAAAGGGAGGGGGGTCATAAACATCGAAAAATATTTGTAACGGCCTTACTATTGTTTACAGTTTAGTTTAGAGTAAATGCAATAATTCATTAAACATGAATAAGTGTAACACACAGCTGAAAGGAATTTCAAAACTGTGTGGTTTACAGATATTAATCTTCGAAATTTAAATTTCATTGAACTTTGAAAAGAACAAATGAAACAAATTATCAATATTATTCAACAACATATTTCTTTATAAAAACACCATAGACCAGCATGTTCTATTAAGTACTAGTGTTACTTTTACAAATGTTCATGATATTAAATTGAATAAATCAAAACTCTGATGATATGAACTTCTTAGATTATTGATCATAATTTAAATTTGCTTATTAAAATTTAAAGGGTTCTGCGTAAGCCAACGTTAGATGTCATAAGAAAATACATGCTGTTCCTATATTAATGCAGTGTCTTCACAGAAATGTAATTTGTTCAATCTTGACCTAAAGAATTTTTATTATATTACCAAATTGAGCAACGTAAACAATGGCCCAAGGATGAACATCCTTTATGCTAAGTTTAACGCAAACAAAATAAATGATCCCTAATACGGTTGGCTCGGGTTCTAACATGGTCCATGTTTTCGTAAAATTTATGTGCGAATAAACCCCTCGTACGTCGAAAACTCTCAACACATGCACCCACACTCACACACGTACACCGATGCAATCGAGACGACACATTGAATTGCAATTCACATTCCAGGACCACCAACGCCACTTCCACAACGCAATTACGTCCACTGCACTGTACTGTTGACGGTATCGTCGGTCGTTCAGATGCCGATTAGTTGTTTGTGTGTGGGAGTGTGTTTGTGTGCCTTCGTACGGTGCATACCAATATCGATAAATTTAACCACACGTACACACACACACACTTGAGCCGGAATTTCCTTTCGATTGCTCCGGCAGCAGCAGCCACGAGTTGGCAAACGGCAAGTGTCCTTAATAATCTTGAACAAGTGAAATTTATGCCTAATTTAATTTCAACTGATTATTGCTGGCGGAGCATCTTGATTAATTACTGGCAATAGATCAATGGTGATTATTGCGCTTTCGTTCGGTAGAGAAAGAGGGAGTGCGGGGTTTTTTGGGACTTCAGAAAAGTTTTGAAATAACCGTTTTAAATTCAGGTATCTTTTCGATGTTGGATTAGCTATTCGATATTGTATTTGTAATCTCTTTGAAATTGTTTTTTTTTGTGAACCCCGTTTTCCTAAAAACATAGTAAATCTCATCATACTGTATGCATTTTGCTGGTAACAATGGATGAAAAATTGTCTAAAAACACAAATCATAAAAAAAACAAAAAGCAAAAAGCAAAAATCAAAAAGCAAAAAGCAAAAAAGCAAAAAGCAAAAAGCAAAAAGCAAAAAGCAAAAAGCAAAAAGCAAAAAGCAAAAAGCAAAAAGCAAAAAGCAAAAAGCAAAAAGCAAAAAGCAAAAAGCAAAAAGCAAAAAGCAAAATGCAAAAAGCAAAAAGCAAAAAGCAAAAAGCAAAAAGCAAAAAGCAAAAAGCAAAAAGCAAAAAGCAAAAAGCAAAAAGCAAAAAGCAAAAAGCAAAAAGCAAAAAGCAAAAAGCAAAAAGCAAAAAGCAAAAAGCAAAAAGCAAAAAGCAAATCGCCATCAGGCAGGAAAGTGCTCGGCAAAGACATATGTGGCGTTGCAGAGGGATAATTTTAAAGATAATAATACATTATCGGGATGAAGCGCGTTCCATGCGATAATCGTGATCATCAATTTGCGTTATCACAGCACAAGTGTGGCATTTTCCCGTTTCAAGCTCTCACAGTACTTGGCATATATTTAAATTAAAGCCTCTCAATTGGCACGTGGTTTTGAACAGGCCGCATTCTTGCTTGTAATTTAATTAAATGCAAAAAAAGGAGTAAAAGCAAATTTCGCCCGAATGGCGCTGGAAAATTAATTTTCGACTCTTAATTAGTCAACAAAATGCGCCACCCCCACCACAAGCCGAAAGAGCAGTTTTGGCCAATTTTCCAGATGCTCATCTTTCCCTCAACTGACCAAAGTTATGCAGATTCCGTGTTAATTAAAATGAGTAATCTTCGGTGCAACGTAGTTCACCAAAGCTTTTGCAAGCGGATTATTTTGGCGAACAGGATGGTTTCTCTAGGAAGAGTTAGTTTAAAAATGTAATACCATAACAACTGGAGCAAATTCGGCCACGTGGGGTAATCTGTTGATTATCTGTTCTGCTATGATTAAGATCTAGAAATTGTAGGCATGGATTTAAAAAAAATTAGCAAATAATTGCTCTAAAACCTTAGTACCAATATACTCTGGTCCTGATTCACCCCAACTGATGGTATCTCTTTTTGAGCTGGAAATCTTCATCAAAATCGAAACCAGCATGGAAAACTTATTTCAAATGCTTTCATAGAATTTAACTTGGGAAAACTGCTGCTGCTTACGTTTGCCAAAGTTGTGCGTTTTGCTTTTCAGTGTGTATGATTACTTCAGGTGTAACTCAAAAATTTTGTTGAAGACGTCTTTCCTGTTTGAAAATTAATTTTAATTTGCTACTTTTCCTAAATATTTTTTTAACAACAATAAAAACAACACATGTAAGATATGTTGGCAGTCAGGGCACACACAAACAGGCGTAAATCGTTGATTTAAGAAAAAAATCCATTGATTACTTCTCACTAGTGCCATCTGTTTGTGAACTTGCGCAATTTTTCTACAGTTTCTTAAAACAACAATTTGGAAATATTTTCTCAAAAAAAAATTTTTTATCATCTACTACGAATTAAACTCAATCTAGAGGCTTCCTTGATTACACGAACTGAACATGCTGATGTTGTACTTTGTGAACACGTGGCTCCCGGGAAATAGGCACAAATAAAAAATGGAGTTGCTTGAATTTGGCCTTTCGCCTTCCCGGGAAGACGGTAATAACAAAATTCATGCCATTTCAATAACAAATACTGTTAAAATAACAAAAAATGTTATGGAATATTCTTGAAAAATCCATTTTTGCATAAGAGTTTAATAACAGTTTATGTTATCATAACAAAATTTGTTATTGGTCTGATATTGGTTGAAAGTCAAAACAACTTGGGAATAACATTTTTTGTTATGGAAGAATAACTCCAACCGTTATTGGGATGATCGGATTAGTTGTTAAAATAACAAAAAAGAATAACATAGATTTGTTCGAAGAATAACGCAAAATGTTATTAGTCTGTTATTACAATAACAATCCAATAACAAAAAAATCATAACGGCGAATAACAAATCTTGTTATAAATAACATAAAATGTAGAGGTGGGCAAAACCGCTCTTTTTTAGGAGCCACTCATTTTCGTTCACTCACTAAAAAGAGCCGCTCTTTTGAACGGCTATTTCGCTCTTTTTCAAAAGTTTGATAAAAAGGTTATTTTTAAGAATTGTGGGATTTGCGAACTCTTTAAAATTCTGATTTAATCGATGAAGTCTATAAACACTGAAGTTAAATCAGGCAAGAGAATTATTTTTTTCCATAATCTCTCAGCTATTTAGTAGATTTTTGGTAATATTTTACAAGCTATGCAATTTAAAATGTTCAAATTTGTATTCGGACATTACTTTAATGTACGATCAGTTATATAAAGAAAATCTTTTTCATTTTGTTTAGAATATCATTTACTTTTGGAATTTCAAAGAAAGGTAGGAAACTGATAATAAGTTTGAAAACTTTAAAGTGGTGTTTGGCAGCAATGCTATTTTGGGATTAATTTTTATAAGCATTTATTTTTCAATTGAGAATTACATTTTCAATTCTAAAAACAAATTTTGTGATGCAATTTGCTCGAAATTCGATAAATTGTATTTATAACAAGTTTAAAAATCATTCTATCTTTGAACGGTTCTTTCAAAAGACCGGAGTTTAAAAAAGAACCGCGGTTCTTTTTTTTGTGAGCCATGGTTCGTTCGCTCTTTTTAGTGAACCGGCTATTTGAGCGGCTCGCTCTTTTTTTGCCCACCTCTAATAAAATGTTATTGACCTAGTATTTTCAAATAACAAAAAATGTTATTCCCACGTTATTTCCGTCTGCTCGGGTTTGCCTAATGCGTGGTGATGATTTGCGTGAAAATTTGTCCTTTGGAGAAATTTTGGGCGTTGATCAAGATTTTTTTTGTGGTCTTATTTTTTATTGCAAATAGTTTAAGTATGAACCCTGAACTATTTTAAAATGATTCAGAATTTTTAAATCCAAGATGGCGTCCAAAATGGCGGTGACGAAATATGGCAAAAAAACTCGAGTTTTTTTTAAAGGCTCCGAAGGGCATCATTCCTGATCGGCCATTTGGCGACCATATTTGTTTAAGAAAAAAAAAATCAGATATTGATTCAGGATGTTTCAATCAGGGCTGCGGAGTCGAGTCATGTCTTAAACGACTCCGACTCCGACTCCGACTCCGGCTTTCTGAGATTAGCCGACTCCGACTCCGACTCCGGCTCCGGCTTTCAGCTCGAACCGACTCCAACTCCGACTCCGACTCCAACTCCGGCCTACAAACTCTAGCCGACTCCGACTCCGACTCCAGCTTTCAACAAATGGTTAGCTCCGACTCCGACTCATATTTTTAAATATTTCAAAAGTTGGTTTCAAAATAATAGTTTGAAAACATTGATAAATAGGATTATTTAAATTTTCTCTTATTGTCATGTTTTTCTCAAGGAAAATAAGTTCGAATCACAAAACTGAAAAAAAGTTTCCAGGTAACGAGTTTTAACGTAATTGAAACAGAAATCAAAAAAATATCTCCAGTTTTGAAATCTATTTCACAAGAACAATTCAGAAGTATGGACCAAAATTTTGCCGACGGTATATGATTTTTTTTTAAAAATGATTTTTGTACTTAAAATTTTTTGACCTAATTTTTATGTAAATCGAATTTGCAATCGAAAAGAAGTACCTATACACATTTTTTTATTCAAAGTTAAATTTTGTCCGAAAAATTCCGTTTATTTTTTTTGATTTTTTAAAATAGTGTTCATGATTGTCCATCCCTGAAAATATTTTTTTCGAAAAGTTCAGACAATGTCCTACTATTTCGTCTAAGAAGATTGGACCACTGGTTGCTGAGATACAGCGGATAAAAGAAACAGGAAAATTGATTTTTTGCAATTCCGTCGTGAAACTACTTACTTTTCCTGTCATTCTTGAACGACGAAATAGCCTACTTTTCTGTACCAAAAATAACAGAATCGAATAGCAACACTTTTCAAAATAAATGCTGAAAAGTTCTACTTTTCAGCACTGAAATGGGTGCTGAAAAGTTGAACTTTTCAGCACTTGTTTCGAAAAGTAACACTTTTCAACATTTTTTTGATTTTAACGATTCATTGACAAAATACATGAAAATTTTACTTAAAATTTCACTCAATGGGTGTTTTTCGGAATTGCAAAAAATGTTGTATGGAACTCGTTGCAAAACTCGATTTTTTCAGCACTCGTCGTATTTATCCAACTCGGTGAACCTCGTTGGATAAATGTACGACTCGTGCTGAAAAAATCCTCTTTTTGCAACTTGTTGCATAAACTACTATTTTAAGTCTAACCCAAACAACCCTCTATTTTCTAATGTCTATATATTAGCAATTAATGGTCCGATTTTCAATTTTGAAAAATGTAACATTCGTGGAATTTTTCGATCTTTTCGGAAAAAAAATATTTCAATTTAAAAAAAATAAAAACTAACATTTCAAAAGGGCCAAACATTCAATATTTTTCGGCAAAATTTAACTTTGAAGGCTATATTTTTAAAACGGTGCATGTAATACAAAAATGTGTATGCTACTTTTCGATTGCAAGTTCGATTTACATTAAAAATTAGGTCAGAAAATGTTTAGTACAAGATTTAAATTTTTAAATAAATCACTATTAAAAAAAATCATAACTCTTCGGCAAAATTTTGGTCCATACTTCAGAATGGCTTAAAAGATGCGGGATGTCCCCTAAAACATACAAAAAAAACTCAATTATTTAAAATACCGATTTTGGGAAATTGATTTTTTGTAAATAAGAGGTAAATTAGAAAATCACCAAATTTTTTGTCAGTGTACCTGTTTTTTAATAGTTCAACTTTGTCAACTTTGTTTTTTAATAGTACAACTTTGTCTAAGACACCAAATCAATAAAAAAAAGCCTTGAAAAGTTACAGATCTTTGAATATTTACGTACCATAATTATATGACCTTCTGTCAAAATTGTATGGAGATTACTTGGAGTGAATCAATGACACAAGATGGCTTCGTGTGGGAAAGCCCCCATAAAGTTTGGGTCAAATAGCATAAAAATAGGTTGAAATCGGCCGATTTCGTAGAGAAGTGCTCATCTGATAAATCTATTTAAAAAAATGAAAAAAAAATGGCAACGCAATGCATGCGACCTAAAAAAAACAATTAAAAAATTAGAAGTTTTGTGAATAAACCTGCATTATAACAAAAACTAAACAATAAAAAAACATATTTTTTGTTGAATTTAAGATAACTTCGACTCCGACTCCGGGTTATCAGAAATTTTCGGCTCCGACTCCAACTCCGGCTCCAGCTCATAAAATTTAGCCGAGTTTTATTTGTGTTGTTTGTAGAAGCATTTTACATATTGTGATTACTTTTTCATTTCAATTTACTATTTCTGGACCCTGAATTCAGAACCATAATTGACAGTCATTGCCCCAAAAGTAAAAGACACCATCTACCTTAAAGGACACATATGAAACACAATAGCTTATAGGAACTTAAAAAAAACTCTAGAAATGCATTTGGTAATTTATCATCAATCAAATCATCCATCCAAATTTAACTGAAATGGAATCGCAGCACTCGAATTTGATGTCAAATTCAATCAACAACTTGTAACTAATTCGAGGTCACTGCACTCAAATTAACCTCTGTAATGGATAAAAGTGTTCTGGTAATGAATGATCCGAAATGGCGGACGATATGGCGGTGGAAGATTATTGAATATTTATATGGGAATGTACAATAGGGTGACAAAAAAAATAGACATCAGGGATACCCTCTGGCTCGATTCTTTAGGCAATAATAAGTGACTAGGGAGTCCAAATTTTCCCGGGTTTTAAATTTCCCGGGAAGCGGGAACATTTTTTTTGAATCCCGGGATTGCCCGGGATGATGGAATTTTTTTTGAAACAGTCATAAAATCTATTATTTTATTATACTTGTTATGTTTTTCAAGCTTAAAATCATAGAATAACCTCAATACTAATAATTGTTGATAATCTACACTTCAATCTTAACAAGGACAGCAAATTGAGATAGCTTAAAATACATTAAAAATTGATTTATTTTTGTTCATTGGTGTGCTTTGTGTTTCAAATGAACCACAATTTTTAATCAAATGTAATTCAAATAAACCCTTTAAAACCCAACCCCGACTCTAGGTGGGCTTTGATCTGAAAATTCATCAAAAATCAAATTTTCAGCTAATTTTCGATCTTTGAAAAGCATTGGAAAGTAGAACTCTTAAAATTGTTGTTTAATGAGACTTTGCCAATGATTAAAACATTTTATTTTTTCTGGGGTCAACGTTGGCTGAGTTTTCACTAATATTTTCTTTATTTAATGTGGAAATAAGTATGTATGCAGTTAATATTGTACTGTCCCAGACTATGCCTCTAAGCGTTTTAAACAGTTTGAATGATAATGGTTTCATTCTTGGGTAAAAAATGAGAACCATGCAAAAAATTAAAAAGTGGGAATCTTCTTGCACCCTCGGACAAAGTTGTAGGAAATTGAATTTCCTAGAAGAATCTCACAATTGAGCAATTTTGGGCGAGACCCGCGCCACCTAGCAGAAAAATACTGAAACGATGTTTTTCCCCATACATTTTCACGATTTTCCCCATATAAACTTCAACGATAAAAAGCGACCCTTAAACCTTAACCGATTTGGCTCAAAATTGGCAAAGTTACTTATTATTGCCTAAAAAATCAAGCCAGTGTTTATCTTTTGAGGTTTTACAAAATTTTAAATTTTTCATGTCGCCCTAATGTACAACCACTTGAATTTAACATTTTTCTAGTCGATGTGAGATCAACTTTGAACCACCCTCGTGATTTGTTTTAATCGAAAATTTTCAAACAAACAGGAAACCTTTGAAATTGGAGCGTTGTGGTAATTTCCTGGCGCACCCACTCGTCAAATTTTGGAGGAGATGTTTTTCGTAGAATCCGATGGCGATACCATCCTCTGCGATGATGATATTTCAGCGGCACTCGGTGGCAGGCAGTCGGTGGAAACCCTTTGAAGCGTGTTTTGCTGGAATCATACTGATGGTATTATGATTAAATTGAGATGAGATGAGCGAATAAAACTGATGAATAAATATAAATTTCGGTGGATTTGTGCTAGCTTTGACGTTGATTGTGTCTTCAAAAGAATCCTTTGAATTGCATTTAGCAACAAACAAGTTTTTGTTTTTGGCTCAATATTATACCACTTACTATTATAACAACGCTATCAATAAAATAACTTCAAAGCAAACGCAAAGCTTTTAAAAATGCCCCTAAAATATTTTTGCAATCAGCTTTCTCTGGTATTTCTTAGCATAATTTCGAATAAAACAACTAGCTTCCCGAGAAAAATCACCGCACATCCAACTTTACAAAAGCAAAAACAACCTTCCCGATTGTGGAAAAACAAAGCAAGAAAAGAATGTGCACGAGCAAAACCCAACTTTTCATAACCATCTTCATCACCCGACGACGATGTTGCTCAACGGCGGAAGTGCACCCAGCAGCGAGTAAACTGCCTTGGCAGATCCCGTTCTTCCTCATCGCTGGTCTGGTCTGAAATATGCGAAAAGAGATCAGAGTCAATTTCGCTTCATTCCCGCCGACAACGCAACGACGGGGTGTAACTGCCAGGCAGCAGCGGGGGGATTGGAAGCTCCGAGTTTGAACCACAACCAACCAACTAACTCTCTCGCGGTGTAAGTTATAACGAAAATGTACGCGCGCACAAATTTATACACTCGAAAAAGGTAGATTTGCCTGTTTTGGCACATGAGTGATTTTTTTACCTCATCATGAATATCATTTCAAATAATCTGCCAGTAATTGACCCTAGTTTGAACCTTGCTAAAACAAAAAAAATCTGACTTTTTTAAGTCACAGAAAAAAAAACTGTACTTAGAAATTACATCGTTTTGGGCTGTTGTAACGTTATGATTAGATTTTTACAGGATAACGATGTCGTCTTTATTTTTGACCATTTGATTACCTACTAAAACAACTTGCAGTGCAAAAATCATAACAATTTAAAAAAAATCAAGTCTAGCATAATGATGTTCCATTTATCCTTTAACTTGAACATATTTTTTTTTAACAATGGCAATGTTTTATACATAAGCCAGGGTAAATATTATATTATAATATTATATATATTACAAGTTCTTCCCGGCAAACTTCGTCCTGCCTTTTTTTGGTTTCCTGACGTTTCTTACTTGTTTGCTAATTCAGCCTCCTGTGATCAAAATTTGATTTTACGCAGCTTTTCCCATACAATCTGCAGATTTTCCGAAATCGGTTCCAGAGTGGCCAAAGTTTTAACTTTTTGGCGTAAGAACCTTCCTTGGGCTTATACGAACCCAACGCAACAAAAAGCACCTCGATCCGACGCTCCGTATTGAACTGATTCGCGTTCGAACAAAACCGTCGAAATTTTTTATATATAGGGGGAGAGGGGGTAATATGCACCCCCGGGGCAAAATGCACCCCCTGCTTTTCTCGGTATTTGGAAGAATTTTCCGGGGAAAAACTCATAGAAATTGGAAGCTTAACATTAATAAACCATGCTGGAAAAATTTGAGCATCGTAGTATAAAAACAGCTTAAGTTATTTGCAAAACTTTAAAATGTTGTGTTTTCATCTAATTTTCATTGAACTTTCATTATGATTTTTGGACAATATAAAAAGCATTTATTGTTATTGTAAGTATTGAGGTATATAGTTTTTGCCATAATCTTCACTATTCTGTAGATAGATGAGTCCAAAAACATCAAAAAATGCATTTTTAATTAAATTTTCTGCAAAAAGCGTGGTCGGGGCAAAATGCACCGCTCTGAAGCTCCTTTGTAAAAACAGCGGTGTCATCTAGTGGTGACTAGTGAAAACTGCTTTTACCCGGTGCATCTTGCCCCATGTTGTGGTGCATTTTGCCCCGTTGTTGTAGTGCATTTTGCCCCAATGTTGCGGTGCATATTGCCCCGCATGGTTGTTTGAAATGAATCAAAAATGTTTTTAGAAATTCGATGTTTTCGAACAATTTTGAGGTTTTTAAGACTTTTTTCACAAGGATGACGAAGAATAATAGTTGTTTTAGAACATCGAACAAAATTCTTCCACAGTAATGCTGTAATGGTTGAGAAATCACAGTTTTCCCTTAGGGGGTGCATATTACCCCCTCTCCCCCTATAGATATATGTATATAATATTATTATATTATAGGCGATCGAAGTAAACTGTGCGCGCGACCGGACGCGTTTTTTGCCTCTGTCATTTTTTGGTCCCTAGATTGCGTTTAAAAAGAGTAAAATTTGTATAATTTGGAGACTTTGCTGTCCTTTTTGGCGAAGTGTTAACTGTGGGAGCAGTGGCAATTACGAAGTGGCCATCGAGGAAACGTTCCTGTTGTTCCAGCCCCGTGTACCAGAAATTTCCTGACTGAACCAACGTCATTCAAGTACTGCTGGATGTCTTCCTGATTGAGTGTGCTGAGTGATGGCCATCGTCCGGAAACTTCCAAGGTCAAGCTGGTTGCTGTCGTTCGTGTGGTGCAAGAATTCAGCTATCTGATCGCAAGTTCCATCAAGTTTGAGACGAACGCAAAATGTCCTAAACCATGGATTACTAATTTGGTGAGACCTTTCCTATTTGAATAACAACATATACTTTCATCTACTCTAACATTCTCACATTTCACTAAAGTCAACCTACGCCAACCTTATTATATACGTGGTAGGGTGTTCCCTTGGTCGTTCGCTGTGAGTTGTGGATTGCCTGCTTCTCTAATGAAGGTTCGACTGGGGGGGCATGCTTATTAATTTCTCGTCGCTCCATACCCTCAGTGACGTGATGGGGACAAGGGCGTCTATGCAAAGTGTCCCTACACCCGCTACAAATTTCCGGTGCTTCGGGAGGGATGAGGGAAACCATTTTGTTTTATGCGCCGGTATTTGTAGCTTTAAAATTCGTGCAAAAAAACTTATGCACGTGGGTGTACAGATTACGGAGTAAAAGATGATCGAATTGTTCACCTAGCGCTCACATGTGTTTCGGGACCAAGTTGCCTGCGGGTATGGGGATCATACATACATACATACATATACATGTATATAATATTATTATATTATATATGTTTATAATTAATGGCAAAGGTCAAATATTGATAATGGGTGTCATCTGATGCTCAATATTGATGGTGAAGGTGAATTATTGGAAATTTATTTGAGAATGCAAATAGGCAATTTCTTTGATTAACTGCATCCTGAATCCCGAGATTTTTTCATGAGATCCCGAAATTTTAGACATTTTTTAATTTTAAATTTTTAATACCAAAATATAGAAAATATTGTCCAAACAAAAATTAAAAAATAAAAATTAAAATTTTTATTGGATCCCAGTCATACAAAATATTATTTTGATCTTAGGAGAATGCATTCCAAATTGCTTTCAATTGATTAGACTTCTATTTCTATTAAAATTATGTGTTTTTTTTAAATATTTTTTTGCTCCCTGGTTTGTTGGTAACACATTACGATTTTTGGCCATCTTGTGATATATCTCAAAATGTGGCATTTTGCGTCATCCTAACCCCATTAAATTTACCTTTTCTCTATAAAAGATCTCCTGCGCAGTTTTTAGTGAGAAATCTTAAAAATGGATTTAAATTAGAACACCCAATGCAATGTTACCATCACCAAGTTTCAGCAAAATATCAAGGTTGTTAACGATTAAATTATCTAGGCTCAATAACGATAGCGATAGCTTTATCACTTTATTAGAGTTGTTTGAAAAATACTAAATCTTTCAAAATATGCAATATGACTATCAAACGAATCAAAATTTTGTATGCATTTTAAATTTATTAAAAACTAATATTTTCACGATATGCCCTATTTTTTCGAAAATAATTTTTTTTTTTTCAATTTGCAATATGGGTATCTAAGAAAGCGAAATTTTTCTGTTCACTTTCACATTATTAGAGTTATTTTTTTAAATACTAAAATTATCACAAAATACCTTAATTTTTCGAAAGTACTCATATTTTCATAATTTGCAGTATGGGTTTTAAATGAAGTGAAATTTGGTATGCATTTTCACTTTATTAAAGTTTTTGTTTTGTTGTTACACTAAAATTTTCACAAAATACTGTTTTTTTTCGAAGTTACTCAAATTTTCAAAATTCGCGGAGGAAACGAAATTTTTAAAAATATGGTATTTTGTTCAAATTATAGTATTTTCCAAACAACTCTAATAAAGTGAAAAGGCATACAATATTTCAATTCGATTGATATCCATATTGCAAATTATGAAAATTTAAGTACCTTCCAAAAAATACGGTATTTTTGGAAAAATTTCAAGTATTTATTCTTTGAAACAAACTACATTTTCAAAAAAAAAATCTTATTAAAAGCGTTGATAATTTAACATGATATGGTTGAACTAGGTCGATTTTAGATTTTTTTTTTTTGTTTATTGTCGGCGATTAATTATTGCCGATAGAATTATATATACAGCAATTCCATTTGAAAAGAGCCTAAACCGAAAAAAAAGTTCTCCAATCGGGCTCAAAATTTTTCTGGAGGTTCCTTGGCCAAAATAATTAGACCCGTATTTTTTTGTTTGGCCATTAGGGTGACCTACATCTTGCTAGGGTGGTTCAAAAAATGTCAATTTTCGTCATTTTTCGCAAAAATCACTTTTTTCGAAAAATCATATCTCCGCGCCATTTCATCTGATTTTAGCTGTCTTAGACGCAAAAGAAAGAAGATAAGTTTGGCTATTTGGGAAAAATAGTAAGAAGTTTCAAAAATCTAGCTTAACATTTGAAAAGGTCGTATGAAAAATTAAAATGCTGTTTTGAAGGTCTCGGGACCAAAGAGCCTATGTCTGAACTTCTTACTATTTTTCTCAAATAGCCAAACTCATCACCTTTCTTTTGCGTCTAAGACAGCTAAAATCGGATGAAATGGCGCGGAGATATGATTTTTCGAAAAAAGTGGTTTTTGCGAAAAATGGCGAAAATTGCCATTTTTCGAACCACCCTAGCACGATGTAGGTCACCCTAATGGCCAAACAAAAAAATACGGGTCTAATTATTTTGGCCAAGGAACCCCCAGAAAATTTTTGAGCCTGATCGGAGAACTTTTTTTTCGGTTTAGGCTCTTTTCAAATGGAATTGCTGTATATCAAAATAACGCTAACCATTATCGACGTTAATTTTATCGATTAAAAACCATGCAAAACATATACAACATTCATAACAAATTTGCAACAAAAAAAGCTCTAGCGTGGGAAACTTGCCCGGCTGCAATATGTTATGCCCGATCGAATCCTTCCAAAACTTTAAATATATAATTGCTTAAAATAATCATGCAATTGTTTCGAAAGTATTTCAACTTTCAATAAATTTTAATACGATTCTATACGTTTAAAGCGTTGTTAAAAACATTTTAAATAAAACAAAGATAGACTTTCTATTCATATTCTATCAGAATTTGGTCGTTGAATGCAACTACAGGGGGAACTATACTTGCCACCCTACCAATATTTTTTAAAGTTGTGATTTTTTAAATATTTAACGATGGATATCAAAAATCCAATTATATAAGCTTGTTGTACACATGTTTGCGAATCTTTGATGGAAGCAAGTTTTAAGCAATCTGGATGATTTTTAGAAAAACCATTGGTCCATAAACCACGTTATTTTAAAAAATAGAGTATTTTGCTTTTATAACGCAATTTTCTTGTTATGAACCTAACAATTTGAGTATCAATATTCATGATTTTCAAGCACCAACTCAAAACTGGTCTTTATGAATACTTTCCAATTCCAGGTACCATGTAAGAACCCGGAATATGGTCAACCAGGTAGTTATTCTATCCAGTGCCCACTTAGGAAAAGGTTTCGAGTTCTCCGGATAAATCAGGAATATCGGGGTACCTATAACCGGTTCCAAAGAAGCCAGGTCGGAAAAATTACAGCATTAGATGAATTTGCTTAAAAAATATTAGCATATTTGTTACTTAAAATACTGCAAAAGTACCAGATCATGATAAAAATTAAAGCAATATTATTTGTATTGAGATATTTACCAAGCAAAAAAATAAGCAAAAATCTAAGTTTTTCAGTAAAAATGCTTTAAAGAACAAACATTTCAAAGGAAATCCCGGGCAGACGGTAATAACAAAATGCATGCCATTTCAATAACAAATTCTGTTAAAATAACAGAAAGTGTTATGGAATCTTCCTGAAACATCCATTTTTTCATAAGGGCTTAATAACAGTTTATGTTATCATAACAAAATTTGTTATTGGTCTGATATTGGTTGAAAGCCAAAACAACTTTGGAATAACATTTTTTGTTATGGAAGAATAACTGCAACTGTTATTGGGATGATCGGATTAATTGTTAAGATAACAAAAAAAAATAACAAAGATTTGTTCGAAGAATATCTAAAAATGTTATTAGTCCGTTATTACAATAACAATCCAATAACAAAAAAAATCATAACGACGAACAACAAATAAATAACATAAAATGTTATTGGCCGGCGACGTTAAAAAAATACGACAGTTTAAATCTTGGTCCAAAAAAGGGGTTTTCCCACGGCAAGAACTAAACCAGACCTCCACAAAACCACGCGAAACAAAAATGTTGGCCCCCCGGAAAGCAGCGGGTGGAGAGCAGCCCTTTCCGGACGAAACAGACAAAATTCGCGGCACTTTGGTGGAGGCGAAGGAAGCAGGAAGAGGATGAGCGAAAGCTTTTATCTACCTTAATTTTTCTCTCTTGTCTCGGCCGCTTACGGAGTTGTGCTGTTGCTGTGTTTCTATTCGGCGAGAGTATTTTTCACTCCTTTTCTGCCCAACTCAATTTACTTCCCATTGTGTGTTGTGGGTGGGCCCGGGTGCTTCTCGCGCTTAATAAATTTACATATCGCATTGTGTGTGCGTTGGAGATTTTTCTTTATTCAGTGTGTGAGGTTTTTTTGTGTGTTCTTTGTATCTCTTTTCATTTTGAAAGCTTTCTTCCTGCGTAGGATGACGAGGATGAAAATCTGACACTTTTCTTTTGAGGGATAACTGAGGATGTTTGAAATGAAAAAGGTTTAAATTTTCATGTTTTTTTTTCAAAATCAATAAGTTGTATTAAAATTATAATTGACACCACAAAAAAAAATCGATTATGTTTAAACAATCAAAACCAAATGTTTAACAAATCAAGCTTCCCTTGTGTGAATGAACGCATCTTAACGGCAATCAGGTGGTTTTGTTCGCCGAAAATCCGCAGCCGGAGCACGCAAATCGTGTGGGAAACGAATGATGTAAAAATAGCTCTCCGACTGAAAAGCTGCTTTTGTTCTCATCGTCACTGTTTCGCGAGCACGTGCGCTTTGAACAAGGATACAAAAGGATATGTGTGTGTGAGTGAAAGAAACGGGCCTTCATGGGGGCTGTTTTAAGCTTACAATAGGGATTCTCTTGACAATGAATCATCATGCATAGAGTTGTGAGCTTTCTTAGATTTAAATCGCTTTTTTTTGTTTTTTTCTTTTTGCAAAAAAAAACCAGCAAGAGAAAATTTCAAATCATATTCTGTTGTCTTCAAAATCGAACTTAATCTATATTTGCAAACGTTCAGTCAGAAACATTCTGCTTTCTGCTTCAGAAATTTTGCAGGTGTTCAAAAATCCAAGGAATGCCGACACGAGAAATAGAACAAAAGAGAGCTTTCAGCCATTCTTGATCAACCTTCCGATTTTCACATTATGCTTCTGCACTGCCTTACTCCCACAGTATTGTCTGCGACAGTGTGGTGTAAAGTTTTTGGGACAGCTTCTTCGAATTTTAAAAAAGGTTATGAAACAACTTTTTTTACTGACATACATACATACAAACGCGGTAGATCGGTAAATTTATAAGTGTTAATTATTCTTAATTCTTCAAATTTGTTTACAAATAACCTAAATGATGACACTTGCTCAATTTTTTTCGGGGAAAAAATCTTTCTGCGGTGTTGTACATCCGAATTTTATAAAGAAATAAAAAATTATAAACATTTTGAATATGTTTATAAACGCAGAAAAAAGCATTTCAATTTGTTTGCTTTTTCCATCAAAAATTTTGAGTTTTCTGAAAGAATAATATTTACAGCGGCATAACAATTTTTTTTCCAAAAACTTCAAATTTTTAATGAAAATTAAAGTTTAAGGGGTTACATACATGTATATCGGCAAAAAAGTCAGAGGTTAGTATGAGCGCACACCTCAACTTTTTTTAAATTTATTTTTCAGGGCTAGAAGATATGGAGATATTTGGTTGCATCATTACCGAGATATAGCAATTTCGAGTTAGCAGTTTCAAAAAACGGGTGCCACGATATCTCACCACTGTCGTGACCAAATCGGCTCAAAATTTTGGTGAAGACTCGTTAAACCGATTCTGTGTGCATGATGAAGCCCGATTTTCAAAAAGTTAATTAAAAAAAAAAGATAAAAATATTTTTGTGTTTTGCCTTCCTCACTGAGGTAAGGCTATAATCCTGCTCTACAAATGAACTTTTTATTAAAAGCTCAAAGACCCATGTATACATATCGACTCAGAATCGAAAACTGAACAAATGTCTGTGTGTGTATGTGTGTGTGTATGTGTGTGTGTATGTATGTATGTGACCAAAATTCTCACTGAGTTTTCTCAGCACTGGCTGAACCGATTTTGACCAAACCAGTTGCATTTGACTTGGTTTAGGGTCCCATACATTGCTTTTGAAGTTTCGATAACTAGTTCAAAAGTTATGTATAAAAATGTGTTTTCACATATATCCGGATCTCATTTATATGAATGTAAACGATGTCCGGATCCATCATCCGACCCATCGTTGATTAGGTAATTAGAAGACCTTTCAAACGAGTCCACTACATTGAATATCTGGCAACCCTGTCTCGAGTTATGACCACTTACTTTTTTGATGCCGGAACTCACTTAAGGGGTTACATACATGTAAATCGACAAAAAAATCAGAGGTTGGTGTCAGCACACACTTAAACTTTGTTCAAAATCTGTTTTCAGGGCATTAAAATGTACATTTTCATCTATTATTTAAACAAATTTGAAGACATTTGGTTGTATCATTTCCGAGATATAGCTATTTGCAGTTTCAAAAAACGGGTGCCACGATATCTCAACACTGCCTTGACCAAATCGTCTCAAAATTTTGGTGAAGACTCGTTAATACGGTCCTGTGTGCATGACTAAAGCCGATTTTCAAAAAACGTTTTAAGAAAAAAGATAAAAATATTTTTGTGTTTTTCATATAGAAAATCGTCAGTTTTTGATTTTTGTATTTTTTTAAAAAGCAAAATTTTTAAATCGTGTTTCGTCATACATACGGGATATATCTTGAGAGTCTTCACCCAGAATTTCAGCCAATTTGGACCGTCCCATCTCGAGATATCGTGGCACCCGTAACTCAACTCGGGGTTTAGAGAAAAACGCTAACAAATTTTGACAGCCCGCTTTGCGCATGGCAAAATTTTGAGCTTATATGGCCTCTTAATCAGTTTAATCATGAAATATCTTCATGAAACTTTCAGGAGTGATTAATAATCATCTTTTGAGTGGATTTAACAAATATTCTGTAATATAAAATTTTGTGATTTTCTACATGTATGTAACCCCTTAATTAGCATTAGCATTAGCATTAGCATTAGCATTTGGAGGACGCCCCACCACCGGAAGGCTCCACAACGCTTATCCCTCTGTTTGGTCTGGTTGTGTTAGACCCTCATCCGGAACAATAATCCAACACGGGAGATACCATGTCTTCATCTTTTGATGAGTGTGTAATACAGCCCAGGGCATAAGGGGGTCCAGGCCGGGTCCAAGCTATCCTCAGGGATATGAAGGATCGTTAGTAAACACCTATCTAAAGTGCGCAAGGACCCCTACGTCACCTTAGTGGTATAGATGTTTGTAGGGAGGTTTTGGACTCAATGTTAGTAGGAGAGGTAGAACCCTAGGATACACCTCGAAAGGCGTTGCGGGTTGGTTGTAACAGTATTCCTAATTCCAGTCTATGCTCACCAAGTCGCCATGGCCTAGTGGTTAGCATTTTTGCTTACCAATCCAAAGGACGGGGGTTCGAACCCCGCCTTCGGCGACTTTGATTTTTCGTTTATATTCAGCATTTCAAGTATTTCTATGTCCTTAATTTTCTCGATGGGAGCAGATGGGAATCGAACCCAGAACCATTCGCTTACAAAGCAAACACTGTAACCATTCAGCCACAGCTGCTCCCTACATGTATGTAACCCCTTAATCAACTGAAAACCAGTTAAAATGCATTTTCCTACGTTTATAATCATATTTAGCATAAAATACCAATGTACAATCCGACGAAAAGTTTTTTTTTTCGGGAAAAAAAAATAATTTCCGTCGATACCTCGATATTTTGAAAACTAATGTTTGGAAAGCATTTGGGCGCGTGTAAAATGCATTTTAAAACACTTTTTTCATCCAAATGTTGAAAACTTAAAAAAAAAAATTAGGCATAAAGGTGGGTCTAGGAAGTCAAATGAAGAATTTCGTTTTTCGAGTGATTTTATAGCCTTTCCTCAGTAAGGTAAGGAAGGCAAAAAGGCTATTAAAATATTTAAAAGTCTGTATCATGAGAACTGTTTTTCTGAACGATTTCGTGTCTTCGGCAAAGTTGTAGGAAGTGTGTAGAACTTAAAAAAAGTAATACTCAACAAAAACAGGTACCCATTTGCTGAATGGACTTTCCACACATAAAAAATCATTTGATTTGATCATTTGATATAAAAAAAAAAATCAAGCTTGCTTCGCTTCGCTTAGAGACGATGATTTAAACGGATTGCATTCTTTAGATGTGAAATCAAACTTGGGTAAATCTCTACTAACTCACAGGAAATCGGGAAAAGTTGCCCCGATTCCTCTTCGATTTGCGTGAAACTTTCCCAAGTAGCAAGAAAAACATCGCTCTTTATTTTTTTTGTTGAACAATTGCTGCATAAGTGTTTTTATTCGTTAATTATTGAACAATTGTCAAAAAATTTGGTCAATTTTTCACATTTTGATCAAAAAACCATTGTTCAACATGGCTGTGTAACACAAATGCCAAATCTAGCAACGGATTACGAATAGTTCATTTTGAAGTTTATTCTGACCTCTATGAAACATCCTTGTAGAACTTGAAAAGCGACATTTGCGAACAATGACATTTGCAGACATGATGTTTCATTTCAGTTTGCTAAACGTGTAAACATAGTAGATTTGACCTTTGGCTTCGGCTGGGATTTCTCGTAAACAAGTTGTTTATATGAAGTTCGCGTTCGTGTTCTAAAAACCGAGCAAGGGCATGTTGACGAAACAAGCAAGGATAGTTCTAAAAATAGAAACAGCTTATGTTCGAAAAAAGTTTTGGCAAACTGTTAGTGAACTTGGTAAAACCTAGATGACCGCAGACTTCTTTATTGACGTTTAGGCCTGCTCATCCAAAATAACCCCTCGTGGAAAGAAGCGGACGCGCGCCCGGACTTGACATTAGGAATGATCATGGGTTCGATACTTGCCCTGAGCATTCTTCATCAAAAAGGAAAACTGAAAATGCAGCACCAGGAACCAGCAGCAGTAGTAGGGTAGCGATGTTAATTAGCACTCAAACATAATTGAAAAAAAAAATCCCCAAAGGCATAATTAGGAAATTGAATGATTTTTTATGGTTGATATTTTTGTATTATCCATCATTCATAAATGGCGTATCCCTGTCCAAACCAATAAATTACAAATAACTAGTAGTTACAGTATCGTAAAGCGACATTACTCACAAATAAAGGATTTAATTAAGAAAAAAAACTTGGACGTATTTTATGAAAAGCCTGTTTAATATTCTTGTCTGCCACGATATGTTCTTGAACGGTTATAAAAACGTTTGCCTAACTCCCTCCTGAACCTTAAAGGCAGAATGTTGTTAAACGGTTCTAACGACGTTATCCAACCTGGTTCAGAATCTTATAGTCAAGAGTTCTTATGACATGTTCAACAAACGTTCTCTATGCAAGTAGAACGTGCGCTGGTAAAACTTAATTAAACCACGCACATTTCTAACAGGTTAAGAGATGTTCAACAACAGAAAAACGTGCGCTTTTTCCAGCGTTCAAGAGTTCTCAGGGACGTTGGAAAAACAGGTGTTTTTTAATAATTTGCAGCCTGAAACGGTGATGAGATAGAAATTTGGTGTAAAAGGGACTTTTATGTAAAATTAGACGCCCGATTTGATGGTGCATTCAGAATTCAGAAAAAAAGTTTTTTTCTTTAAAAAAAAACACAAAAAAAGTCTTATAAAACTCTGCCATTTTCCGTTACTCAACTGCAACATATATTTTTTTTTTGAATATGTCATTTTATGGGAAATTTTATGTACTATTCGAATCTACATTAACCCAGAAGGGTTATTTTTTATTTAATAAATTTATTATCTTTTTAAATTGTAGAGCAGACAATTACAAAAAAAAGATGTATAAACATAAGAAGTTTTCTTACAACCATCACGAGTTATAGCGATTTTACGAGAAAGGTTTTGAAAAAGTTACTTTTTGTGTTTCTCTTTGTGTCGTCGTTCATGACTGTCACGGGTGACCGTGAACGGCCATTCTCCCTATTTTTTTCGTAAAATCGCGATAAATCGTGATGTTTATCAGCAAATCCCTTTTTTATATTAGAAAAAAAACACGAAATTTTAAAATGAAAAGTTTTGTTCTGAATTGGCTCTAAATGAAAATCTGGGTCAATGTAGATTCGAAAAGTACACTAAATGTCCCTTAAAATGACATGTTCAAAAAAAAAATACCATATGATTTCCCATGTAATTTTGCCCGCTGAATCTGAATCTGCCCTCAGAATTAAGCCAAAAAGTGAAAATAATGAATTATGGTCATATTTTGGATTAAATGTAAAATAATCACATAAACCTATTAAAACTATATTATATTTTGACACATTGGCATAAAAATTTTAAAAAATAAGTCAAAGGTTTGTTTTGAGTTTTTAATTATTGAAAAATATGTTTAATAACATCTTCTACCGTCAGTGTTCTCTCCTAGTCCGACTGCTTGAGAAGATATCACAGAACGTGTCAGCTTGGTAAGCTCAGCCCAAGACGACGATGGCATGGTAGGTGGCAACAGAAGCAGCAGCAAAATCACGGCACAGTAAGCAGCAATCAGTTATGATTATGGTGCAATATCTTCTTGTCTGCCAGCTTTGGTTATTGTATTGGGGGAGGGATTTTTGTTTCTCGTTTATTCATATTTTCCCTCCGTGGCTGAAAGGAAAATTCAATTTTCTGTGGTGAAAATTCCGTCAATGCGTTTGTGTGTGGAACGGGGACCGACGGGAGGGGAGGAAGAATTTCTGTGAGAATGAATAAAAATTGCCCCTGGGGCGTGGAAACTGACTCGTGTGGCTTTCAGCACCGGCGCGGCGACTGAAGCGAAAACAATGAACCGTTTATTCTTTCGAAAATACTTTGCCTGTGTATTTTCTTGTGTTCAAATATTACTTTTATTAAAAAAAATAATACTTTTAATTTCATTCTCATTTCACAAAAAAAATATGAACCCATTTTCCTAGCAACTTGTCACTAATTTCAAAAGCACACCTCGTCAAAGTTTCTTCCTGGAAACTTCACCCATTTAATGTGCTTTTCCGGGTGCGAACATTTTAACAGGGGGGGGTTAAGTGACACACATTGCCCGGAAGGAAGCCATTTGCTCCCGCCAAAAGGTGAGTGCTGGGGGAAAACTTATCAAACCAGTCTGTGTAAGTACATATTTAGCAGAGTGAAGTATTTTGTTGCTGGTAACACTCTCATCCGCTTGTTTCGTGTCAACAACTATTGCGACGACGGAATAATTACTATTTTAACGGCACTTTTCCGCTCGGCTTTTGTGCATAAATTTGAAGCGGGCCTTGAATTTTCGGTCGGTGCCCTAACCGTGTAATTAAAACTTGTTTGAGGAAACTATATAGCTGACAACGTCGCAACTTCGAGACAGCAATAAATCATTTGGAAAATGAATTTTATTGGAATAAAATACTATTTTTTTTTGCTTGTTTTTGTTTTGAAGATGTATAACATAATTTTAATTTATTTTCTCAATTGTTTGCTCAAACAAATTTAACATACATATTTCATTTAAAAATATATGACTCTAATCATAATCCAATTTAAAATTTGTTTTCAATCCCGTTGATTGGCATCACTTAGTCACCGAACCTTGGTGGCCGATACGATAAAGGCGCGGTTAGATATTTCAAATGTCTTGGGTTTGAATTTTAATATTGATTTTTTTTAAGGGTGAACTTTTTGGTAAATAAACCCATGAGAATAAAATTTCAACCGATAAACAAATTGCTTATGGTCGCATCACCTACCTTAGTGAATCCTGACCTCATACCCATCTTACTAACCCCTCAAAAATCATGTGATACTTTGTCGGAGACGCAACCGATTTTGCGGTCTCCATCACTCAAGTATCGGACTAACATTCCCATCCACGTGTCTTACGATTGGTCGTGGTAGGCGTCGGTATTAATCAGCATGATAGGGACCTTTGAAAATTGCGAAAGGGTGATGACTGGTTGCTACTTTTCATCTGTGGTCCACGGAGCAATTTTTGGGGGTTCTGGTCAATAACGAAGTAGCATCTACGTTAGACACCAATGTTATGCTAATAAACCCATGAGAATAATACTCTCGGCAATCTCGTGATTTATCCTCTCCGTCCGTCTGCAGTACCTTTTGGAAATTTTGTTACGATGGGGGGGAAGAGGTCCAAAAATTACAATTTTTGCGTTACGTAATAGAAGAACGCTCCCTTATCCTGGCGTATGCCGAGGCCCAATTTTGGCTACAGCAATTCCATTTGAAAAGAGCATAAACCGAAAAAAAAGTTCTCCGACCGTGCATAATTTTTTTCTGGGGGCTCTTTGGCCAAAATTGTTAAACCCGGATGTTTTTGGTTGGTCATTAAGGTGACCTACGCCATGCTAGGGTGGTCCCTAAAATAGTCGATTGCGTCGATTTTCGCAAAAAAAAAACAAATTTTTTTAAAAATCAAATGAAAGGCCTTTTAAAAGAAATTTCACCTAACCTATCTTAAATTGAAGGTGTCGACCATTACGTCCCCGATATTATGAAAATAAAAAACTAAATCTTTCGACGCGCCATGCGCAAAAACGAGTATAAATCTTTTTTTTTTCACTAAGGCCGTTGCAAATATTTTTTGAAGATTATGTCCCTCGACTCTGACCAAAGTCGAGGGGGGGGGATACCGTAAAACGGTGTGACTTTGATAGCTGGGGTGACTTTGATAGGTTTGAGATTTTTCCGCAAAATGAATATTACAAATTAAATACGTACAGAATGGTTTGAAATCATACTGACCGTTTTAGAGAAGTGTTCAAAGTACTTCAAGAAGAACTTTTCATAATATTTTGAAAAGTTAAAAAAGTAAGTTATAATTAATTAAGAAAATGTTTTAGAAAGGCATTTTTTTAAACTTCTCAAAATGTCATAATTTTCTCAATGAACATGATTTTAAGTCGCAAAACGGAATGCATTTTCGGATTCTTTGAACAATTTTTCATTAGGGGAAGGTAAAATAAATTTGTAAATAATAAAAATTATGTGTTTTTTGAAATACAATTTAAAAAAAAATCAAAATTTATATTAAGCGATTTCAGTTGAACAAATTTCATGTAAAATATGAAAACTTGTGATTCGTGCTTCGAATTCAGTTTCACAAAACTAATTTCATCAAATTTCAGAAAAAAAATCCAACTTTTTAACAATTTTACCTAAAATGTATGTGTATTTTGTTAAAAAGCTTATAAACTTAGTAAATTACATCTAAACATTTTTTTTTTAACTTTATCAGCAACCTTAGTACATTTGACGTTAAAAAAAAGTTAAACACCTTAAATTTTATTTTAACAAGAAAAATTATGATTATGAAGTCACCCTGGAATTAAAACTAAGATTTTTTTAAGTAACTATTTTTCTAAAAAGTATTGAAAAAACTTTTTTTCAAAATTAGTGCATGGACTTTGCGTGGCCTACCCCAGTACATGTTTTAAAAATAATAATCTTGAGAATTCCAAAAATAAAGTGAAATTCTATCAAAGTCACCCCGGTTTACGGTATCTTAGTATTGACGAAAATTTTATTTTTTGTGAAAAAAGAATTTTGGCGGTGCAGTTTATCGAAATTTCATAAAAATTCAAATCATTTTTAAACGAGCCCAAACATGCTAAATATGCATTTTAGATTGTTTTCAGTTGATTTTGTGAATAATTTCATTTGTGGATAAGTTTTAGAAATTATAACAAAAAATGCCAACTTTTTAACTATGGTACAAGTTGGTCAAAACTCATTTTGCATTGTAGCCGTTTTTTCCGAAAAATCTTTTTTTTTTATTGACCCTTGCACTGTAACTTGGATTTTGCCCGCAGTTTTTTCTCGCACTTTTGACAACAAGAATTCGACAAACTAGGCAACCAGTAGTTGTTTGTTTACACTGCCAGTCGCAGTTTCCACCAATCTGGACATTCGCACTTTAAAATTGCGATTGACAGCTGAAAGCACTTTGATCATTTTTTAGGAAATTTAAATTTTCCCAAGGCAGTTTGACAAGTCGCAATAGTGCGATCGATAGCAATAATTTAGTGCGAAGTCCAAGTTAGTGGGAATTGCGCAATAACATGGAAAAACATTTTTGGGTTTGTTACCCGGTTGCTGAGGAATAACCTCTAAAAGAATAGCAAACGTTATAATAAAAACGAACTGAAGTTATTTTACTTAAAATATTTATCATTATAATCGTTTCAACCATTGTATTATCTGATTTTATTAGATTAAAAATTCAGTTTGTAGTCCAAATAATTAAAACAGAACTATAATTATTGGGGAAATTAAAAAAAATGCTATTTTGAATGCAGTATGCATTAAAGCTGAATAAATTCCACGAGGGTCCAATAAATTATTAACGACATTATACCTTTAAGCTGGTATTAAAATCTGATCAATCGCAAAATTTTAACGAAACACCCACACACACACACAATATTGCCCTCCAAACGATACCCAACGCGCTTCATGAATGCACACCTCGACGTTGATGATGAGCTCGAGGCAATCCCCAATTTAATAAATCCACCTGTCTCATAACCAACGCAAAAAAGCCTCACTCTCTTTTATTACAAAATCATATCAGGCTGGCTGCGGGTTCTTTTGATGGGACCTGCGGCCAACCGACAGTTCATCTCCCTCCCACCCTCACTTCCAACACGTGGGAGGGAGAAGTTGTTACGGCTTATGTGTTGTGCCTGCTCCATGGTGTTGCCAAAGGATTAACCCCTTTGCGATGCTCGCTACAACCCGACCCCCCTTTGCCTTCACTCATCTGCGTAAAATGGTGCTACAAAACATGCAATCAGGCTCACTTTCGGTCAGAGAAGGGAATTTTTCAAAATGTCATGAGGAACTACTTAAATTTTCAGATATATTTTGTTTGGTCAGGGTTGTCTCAATATAATTATCAAGCCTGCATACTCATGCCCCATGCCCAAATACTACTGCTCTTAATACTTAATACTTAATACTTAATTGTTTCCGTATTGAAACTCTCAGCGCCGAACATAGCCGAACACGTTTTTGTGTTGACACACTCACGTTTGACATTCTCCTTTTTTCTCTCATTACCGCTGACACGATCATCCCACCGCATCAGCGTTTAACCACAAAAGCATTTTTCGGAGAGATTAAGCGACTCAGTGGTGAGAGCGCATAGTCGTGGATAATGGGGAAGAGTGATAGAGAGAGAATATCATCGCTGAGAATCACGAGACACGTGGAGAGATCTCACAAGTTATAGAGACAGTAGCTATTATCTTTTTCACTCAGATCTTTTCAAACACGCACGAAGCAAAATGATCATCGTTCGGTCAAAACGTTCATCGTTTGTGCAAAACGAGAAAAATTAAAAGAAAAATTTCCATTTCCGGAGTCTTTTCGCTCAATTCTCTCCCGTTAGCGTCGAATTCCTTCATTTTCTTGACATTCGCGTCCTACTTCCTACTCCCAGATTCCTGTTTGAGATATTTTACATGCATTTGAGTTCATCGCTCATCAATTTGAGTTCATTGTAAGTGCTCGTTTGAAATCTTACCAATGAAATCGAGAATACTCTCTGATGTTTTTGTGCAGCGAGCATCAAATGATAGCTTCTTTTGCTTGGAATGTACAAAACGTGATACTGACGTAACAAAACAAAAGGGATAAACAAGTAAACAGCTGGGAAGAAAAATCACTATCTTAAAAAATAGTTTTTCAGTTGATGTATGAAATCCCCCATCACTGGATCCCCTCTACCATCAGCAAATGATGCGTTGCAAAATCTGTGTTTTTGTGTTACCGTTTTTTTTTCCAAACATATATGTTAAAAAAAATACGGAACACTTTTCCCATCCTGCCGCAGCGAACGTTCGTCAGAATCCAACGATGGCCCATCGTTTCTGGGGGCGGACGCGCAAGCCGCCCTGAAATAATCCGCTTCATAAAGAGCTAATAAATTTAATCTTCTTTGCTGGGACCCGGACCTGACCCAAGTGACACGGGATCCGGTTGCGAAAGTGAGCTTCCTGTGAATGTGATAAATTACGCCATGAATGGAGGGAAATTTACTGAAAGAAAGAATGCCAAACAAATTAAACCATTTACATTTTGATTTTTTCAACATTAGCGAAGTCTGCCGGCAATCCCTTTCTCCTTTAAAAAAACACACTTATTTAAAGGGACAAATTAAACTACGTTGTTTTCTCATTTTAATGCTTATTCAAGCACAATTTTAAATAAACAAAAAGCGTCACAGTTAAGGGTGGTGCAAAATCTGGTACCACAGTTATAATAAGTTGAAAATATGATGATTTTTTGAATAAATCAAATCAAATCAAATTATTCGCTCTACAGCATTGCCTTGATGTTCCTCGATTGCGAGATTCCTACTCGAAACTAGGTGTCCGAAAGCTTGATTGTTGTGAGGCAATTGCAAACCTCTTTTTACACTTAAGCTTCCATCCACCCCCGGGATTAGAACTGTCGACCTTTGGATTATGAGTCCGACTGCCTACCAGCGACTCCACCGGGACAGGACCCAGGGAGACGCCGTGATCAGAATAATCTCGTCTCAAAATTTGCCACAGGAACCTTCTGGGATTGAACCCATAAATCTGGTAATAATTTTAAATCAAATTGGGTAATTCTCTACCAACTCACACGAAATCAGGAAAAGATGCCCCGACCCCTCTTTGATTTGCGTGAAACTTTGTCCTAAGGGATAACTTTTGTCCCTGATCACGAATCCGAGGTCCGTTTTTTGAGATCTCGTGACGGAGGGGCGGTACGACCCCTTCCATTTTTGAACATGCGAAAAAAGAGGTGTTTTTCAATAATTTGCAGCCTGAAACGGTGATGAGATAGAAATTTGGTGTCAAAGGGACTTTTATGTAAAATTAGAATTCCGAAAAAACGTATTTTTCATCGAAAAAAACACTAAAAAAGTTTTAAAAATTCTCCCATTTTCCGTTACTCGACTGTAAAAAAAATTGGAACATGTCATTTTATGGGAAATTTAATGTTCTTTTCGAATCTACATTGACCCAGAAGGGTCATTTTTTCATTTAGAACAAAAATTTTCTTTTTAAAATTTCGTTTTTTTTCTGATTTTGCAGGGTTATTTTTTAGAGTATAGAGTTGTAGAGCAGACAATTACAAAAATTTTGATATATAGACATAAGGGGTTTGCTTATAAACATCACGAGTTATCGTGATTTTACGAAAAAAAAGTTTTGAAAAAGTTACTTTTTGCGTTTCTCTTTGTTTCGTCGTCCGTGTCTGTCGCGGGTGACCATGAACGGCCATGATCGATGACGACCAACTTTTTCAAAAGTTGTTTTCGTAATATAGCAATAACTCGTGATGTTTATAAGCAAACCCCTTATGTCTATATATCATTTTTTTTTTGTAATTGTCTGCTCTACAACTTTGTAGAACATTATACACTCTAAAAAATAATCCTGCAAAGTTAGAAAAAACACGAAATTTTAAAATGAAAAATTTTGTTCCAAATGAAAAAATGACCCTTCTGGGTCAATTTAGATTCGAAAATTACATTAAATTTCCCATAAAATGACATGTTCCAAATTTTTTTACAGTCGAGTATCGGAAAATGGGAGAATTTTTTTCGGAATTCTGAGTACGCCATCAAATCGGGCGTCTAATTTTACATAAAAGTCCCTTCGACACCAAATTTCAATCTCATCAACGTTTCAGGCTGCAAATTATTGAAAAACACCTCTTTTTTCGCATGTTCAAAAATGGAAGGGGTCGTACCGCCCCTCCGTCACGAGATATCAAAAAACGGACCTCGGATTCGTGATCAGGGACAAAAGTTACCCCTTAAGACAAAGTTTCACGCAAATCGAAGAGGGGTCGGGGCAACTGCTGTGTGAGTTGGCGGAGAATTACCCAATTTGCTATCAAAAATTGCTTTTAGCGATTTTTTTAAAAAAGCGCACCGTTTCTGAGTTATAAGCATTTGCTTGAACGTTATAAAAACAATACTATTAACAATAACATGCCATCCAATACCTCAATCAAGCTCCCACAAGCCGTAATCCAATCCAGCGACTTACCTCCAAGATGGCCCCGGCTTTAATCCGCATAACCCACCAACTGAAACTGCAAATTTCGCTAAAATTGGACCATCATCCGTGGGTATTACGGTTTTATTGCACCTTCCAAGAAGATACGAGAGATGGTCCACGTGCGTCCACTTCTGAACCCCACAAAACGGTTTAAGCCCGCGCTGCTCTGTGAGAGTTACGACATCCCGATTACATTGAGTCCCCCCGAAACAACGCCGCCTCACTTCGGATAACTGCGGCACACATTAAACCCGTAACAACCTCATTACATTCGAGATGAAGGCAGCGCAAGGGCGAGCAAATTGAGACGTTTTGCGGCAATTGCATGTGCAAAAGTGGACTGGATCAAAGCTGGTTGGGATTAGGACACTTCAACGTGTTTTCCAAATTTCCGTCCACTTGCCTAAATCATCAGATTGAAGTGGTTAGTGAGTAAGAAATTTGACATTTTTTTAATGACGCTCTGCAACGTGCATATAGGGTGATACTCTGTAGTTGAAAGTTTCTAAAAGCCATCGCAAAAAAACATCCCGATCAGACGGAAATAACTTGGGAATAACATTTTTTGATATTTGAAAATCCAAGGCCAATACCATTTTATGTTACTTATAACAAGTTTTGTTATTCCCCGAGCAGACGGAAATAACTTGTAAATAACATTTTTTGATATTTGAATACAATAAGCCAATAACAGTTTACGTTATTTATAACAAGATTTGCTATTCGTCAAAAATGATTTTTTTGTTATTGAATTGTTATTTTAATAAGAGACTAATAACATTTTTAGTTATTCTTCGAACAAATCTTTGTTGTTATTTTTTGTTATTTTAACAACTAATCCGATCATCCCAATAACAGTTTGAGGTATTCTTCCATGACAAAAAATGTTATTCCCAAGTTGTTTTGACTTGCACCCAATATCAGACCAATAACAATTTGTGTTATGATAACATAAACTGTTATTAAATCCTTATGCAAAAATGGATTCTTCAGGAAGATTCCATAACACTTTCTATTATTTTAACAGTATTTGTTATTGAAATGGCATGAATTTTGTTATTACCGTATGCCCGGGTCGTCGTCATGATTTTTTTTTTGTTATTGGATTGTTATTGTTATAACAGACAAATAACATTTTTAGTTATTCTTCGAACAAATCTTTGTTATTATTTTTAGTTATTTTAACAACTAATCCGATCAGCCCAATAACAGTTGGAGGTATTCTTCCATAACAAAAAATGTTATTCCAAAGTTGTTTTGGCTTCAACCAATAACAAATTTTGTTATGATAACATAAACTGTTATAAAACGCTTTTGCAAAAATGGGTTTCCAAGAAGATTTCATAACACTTTCTGTTATTTTAACAGTTTTTGTTATTGAAATGGCTTGAATTTTGTTATTACCGTCTGCCCGGGTAATTTTTGTTGATTCACCTTAGTAATTTCCCAATTTTCACAAAATTTTCCAATTCTCTGGAATTTCTCAATAAATTAATTCAGAATCTTTAACACTCTAAGATGCCATCATTTTACCCAAGCCATTAGATTACAGGAATAGCCGAGCATTTTTAAGCATGTTGCTATAGCGTTCCTGTACTGCAAACGAATAAAATCTACCATCTCCGGGATCCTTTTTTTTTTTTTGCTTGGAAGACAACCAGAACGATGCCGGTTCCGCTTGCATATTTTAATTAAAGCAAGGCCAAGAAAAATGAGACGCAATTTTTCCTCGAGAGACACACCAGGACTTCTTTGCAGGGGAAAAGCTGAAAGGACAGATGACGACATTTGCGATGAAAAAAAAACTTCACTCATTTCTCATGCCATCTGCTTATGGGCGATAATCACTCTGGACGGGGAGTGAAAAGCTGAGATCTGATGCCTCTGTTTCCTAAATTATTATGATTGTTATTGTTTTAATAAATTTCTATAAATCTTCTTGAAAAATCTTTTTTTCTCCAACAAACCAAGCAGCAGTGCTCAAACGAGGTAAATTGATCATCTATCGGGCCAATTCTAACAAGATAATTAAGCCCGTAAAAGGAAAATATCGCTCAAGTGGAAGAAAAATAACTCCACGTGTTTCCCCCACACGCTGAAGGTCAACGTGGCGTGGAATCCGTGTTTTTTCTCCCCACCGGTCTTTGGTTGATTGCCGCGGAAAATGATGATTTATTGCGATTCCAGGGTGAAAGTACGGTTTTCCTTCTTCTTCTTTTTTCGCTTCATTCCATTATTTCGCGGGAAATCGCTATACCGAACAAGAGTTACGACGTGTCGACGATATGGTGCATACAAGTGTAATAACACCCCATATTATAGAACTGTGCTAAGAGGATAAAGCAAGCACACACAAACACGCCCACATCGCGACGCGCCGTCGTCCTTTTTCGCGATGGGTTGAAATTGAATGGGAGGGGGAGCTATTATGAAGTCAGTTTAATATTTGAGAGAAAAAAAACAACAAATCGATTCCTATTTTAAAAAATTAACACCATTTGCAAATATTATTCAAAGTTCATGTCGCCCAAACAATGAATTTTCCTGCGTTTATAATCATATTTAGCATGTTTGGAATCAATCAAAAATATTGTTGATTTTTGTGAATTTCTGTGAAAATTTTTTCGTCGATTTCGTAGATATTTTGGAAACTAATGATTGCAAAACAATTGGGCAGGTGTAAAATACATTTTGCAACACTTGTTTCCTTAAAAAAATATACCATGGCATGATTTTTTTTTTTGCCAGGGTCGAGAGAAATAAACATCAAAAAATATTTGCAACGGCCTACGTATTTTATTCTCTTCGTTTTGGAATATCGACTTTACATTGCAACTTTTGATTGAAACTTAATCTATAGATTTAGTATGCCAAAATAAGCATTTTCGCATCATTGCTTTCTCCATACAAAATGCAGGCTGTCCTGTATCGTGAGATGGGATTTTCAGGACAATTTGGTATCATAGGCAAAGTTGTAAGTTATGATCAGGTTTGTCTAGAAAACAATTTATTTTCTGCCTAAAATAATGATGATGACCAACTATTTTTTCATTTACCTATGGGGCCATCCATAAACCACGTGGATACTTTTTTGAAATCTCAAATATCCTCCTACCTCCCTCGTGGACAATTTCTATACAAAAGAAATCTATTTTTTATGAATTTTTTATGTATTTTTGATAGTTTCCAATTTTTATGTTTAAAAAATTTGAAGCAATGCTGTGGATTTTTTTTTAAATCATACTTCATAATGGATTTTAAAATTGGTTCTTAAAATTAATTACTTTTTCCAAAAAAATCTTTACCGATTATTTTTTTAAAATGTTTTTAACTTGCATTATTATTAAAACAATTCTTTTGCAAGAAACACAGTCACTATAATGCCAGCCCAAAATTTAGAACAACAATTTTCAACGCATCTTCAATAAAAGTCTTGTTGTAAAAATCCGATTCATAAAAAAAAACCTAACTGAATCCACCTATGTGGTTAATGCATTCCTCACTACTTGCTTAAAAATGATCCGGAAATATTTTTCATCTGAATTATGAATTCTTTGGAATAATCATGCATCATAACTTAAACTGGGTTGCCAGATTCAGACTCGTTTGGAAGGTATCTCGATTAGCTTTCCAACAAAAGGTCGGTTGATGGATCCAGACAATAATCCGGAGATGTTTACAAAAAAGGGAGATCCAGCTTTAAAAAAGTACATGAATATAACTTATGTGGTCATAACTTGAGACAGGGTTTCCAGATCTTCAATGTTTTGGACTCGTTGGAAAGGTATATCGATTACCTAACCAGAGATGGGTCGGATGATGGATCCGGACACAGATATCATACATTTAAGTGAGATCCGGCCTTCAAAAAGTACATAAATATCGCTTACGTGGTCATAACTTGAGACTGGGTTGCCAGATCTTCAATGTTTTGGACTCGTTGGAAAGGTCTTTCGATTACCTAACCAAGGATGTGTAACATGATGGTATTTGAATCAATTTCAGGCAATTTACCTAACATCCGGATATATTAGAAAACACATTTTTATACATAACTTTTGAACTACTTATCGGAACTTCAATTAGTATAAAACTCGATCTATGGGACCCTAAACCAAGTCGAATGCAACTGGTTTGGGTCAAATCGGTTCAGCCAGTGCCGAGAAACATGAGCTAGTTTGTTGGTCACATACATACATACACACACACATACACACACACATACACACAGACATTTGTTCAGTTTTCGATTCTGAGTCGGCATGTATACATGAAGGTGGGTCTACGAACTTCTTATGAAAACTTCATTTTTCGAGCAGGATTATAGCCTTACCTCAGTGAAGAAGGTAAAAGTACGTGCGTAATGTACGTAACAGTACATGTTTTCAAAAAATAAATTACAAAATGAACCTTACCTTAGTATTTGAAAAATAATGAAAATTCTATCAATGTCACCACCCCTGTTCACGTAGCAGAACATTGAAACAAATTTTAAATTACTTTATTTATAAATTTCAAATGTCTATAAGCAAACTTCTAAAAATTGGAATGAAAAAAAAAACTAATTTTATTGAAAATGTCATGAACCAATACTGAGGTGCCCAGAATATGCAACTTTTTTTCAAAACCTCGCTCCACAAGCTGATTATTGTTCCTTGAGCTATTTTAGGACTCTGGGCGAAATATAAGCAAAGTCGGTCAACATTTACCCATTGATACTCGGGGGTAAAGTTTGAATGGGGAAAATCTAAAAAAATATGAAAAAACAATTTTCTTACTGCTTGGTCTGCGTGGAGCGCTACTTCCACTAGAATATTCCCAAAAGTGAGATTCTGAATAAAAATTTAATGATCTACAACTTTGTAGAACATACCAAAGCTGTAAAACTCGATCCTGAAAAGTTATTAGCGATTTAAACAAGTTGCAAAAAGAAGATTTTTTCAGCACGAGTTGTACATTTATTCAACGAGGTTTACCGAGTTGGATAAATACGACGAGTGCTGAAAAAATCAAGTTTTGCAACTAGTTGCTTACAACATTTTTTGCAATTCCGAAAAACGCTTCTTTAATGGAATTATATGTCAAACATTCATATGTTTAGTAAATTCATCGTTCAAAACAAAAAAATATTGCAAAATGTTACTTTTCAATACTAGTGTTGAAAAGTTCAACTTTTCAGCACCCATTTCAGTGCTGAAAAGTAGAACTTTTCAGCACTGTTATTGAAAGGTATTAATTTTCCATTCTGTTATTTTTAGTAGGGAAAAGTAGGCCGTTTCGTTTCTCCAGAAGGACAGAAAAGTTGACAGTTTCACAGTGGAATTGCAAAAATATCATTTTTGTTTGAAAAACTTTTTTGAGCAATTCCAGCTCAAATCAGGAATTTTTCTGGTACTTTTGTACCCGACCCTCTCCGATTTCAATGAAACTTTGTAGACATGTTATCCTAGGCCTATATAAACCATTTTTGTGTATATGGAGCCAATAGTACTCGAAAATAACATTTGAGAAGGGCGTAAGGTATTTAAATATTTTTGTATTTTGTAATTTGAAAATTACTGTATCTCGAAGCCGTTGCGTCGTAAAAAAAAGTGGTCCAAGACAAACTTGTAGGAAATTGGACGGGCTTTCTGAAAAAAATACACTGAAACAAAAATACACGCCACATCTATGAGATATTTTGATTTTTAAGTCTAAAACTTAAATTTAAAGGTGATGCCACGATTTGGAAAAAAAATTTTGGAAATAGCCTAAAATGTTACCAAAAGACTGACGAAAAATGCAGGATGGTATGTCTTTCCTAAAAAAATACAAAAATCATTTACTAAAACTTTGTTTTTGAAAAGTGGTCTAAACGTCAAAATTTTTGAAACCCGGTATAGGGAATCGATTCTCGAGACAATTTTACATAAAAGTCTCCATATTGACCATTGTCCTATGTCCAATCCTTGGGAAGATACAGCGGTTGTAAAAATAAAAATGTTGAAAAAACGTTTTTTTTTTTTGTGGTTTTTGGCAATTTCTATATGACAGACTTGGTTTTTCAGTCTCGTAAATATTTTTACCGGAAAGCTCATCCGATTTCCCATAAGTTTGCCTTTGACAGCATTTCAATTGGATGTAAGGGCTTACAGATATAAGCTTAATTACATTGCTTTTAACTGAAAATAGAATATTTTTTTCAGTGTGGTAGAAACCAGGATAGTAAATTTGATTACGTAAATATAAAAACGATATAAATCAAAAAGCTGTCAAAAGCAAACTTATGGGAAATTGGACGAGCTTTCCGGTAAATATATTTACGAGACTGAAAAACCAAATCTGTAATATAGAAATTGCCAAAAACCACAAAAAAAACCCATTTTTTCTTCATTTTTATTTTTAAAACTGCTGTATCTTCCCAAGGATTGGACATAGGACAATGGTCAATATGGAGACTTTTATGTAAAATTGTCTGGAGAATCGATTCCCACTACCGGGTTTCAAAAATTTTGACGTTTAGACCACTTTTCAGAAAAACAGTTTTAGTAAATGATTTTTGTATTTTTTTAGGAGAGACATACCATCCTGCATTTTTCATCAGTCTTTTGGTAACATTTTATGCTATTTCCTCAAAAATTTTGAATCACCTTTAAATTTAAGTTCTAGACTTAAAAATCAAAAAATCTCATAGATGTGGTGTGTATTTTTGTTTCAGTGTATTTTTTTCAGAAAGCCCGTCCAATTTCCTACAAGTTTGTCTTTGACCACTTTTTGATACGACGCAACGGCTTCGAGATACAGTAATTTTTAAATTACAAAATGCAAAAATATTTAAATACCTTACGCCCTTCTCAAATGTTATTTTCGAGTACTGTTGGCTCCATATACACAAAAATAGTTTATATAGGCCTAGGATAACATGTCTACAAAGTTTCATCGGAATCGGAGAGGGTCGGGTACAAAAGTACCAGAAAAATTCCTGATTTGAGCTGAAATTGCTCTTTTCTAGCCAATTTCAGGCTCGGGTATCATCGCTCAAAATTGGCACAGATGCTTAAATAACCCATAAAACCGTTTTCTACTGGTGGAGCAGGGGGTCATTTTTTCTGCGCTCCCTAACCAATACTTGAGGAAGAAAAAGAAAAAGTTAAGAACCACTGATTGAAAGTGAAATAAATCTTATCTATAATTAAATTCAAAATAGTTTTTTCGACTTTTTTACGTTTTTCAAAACTCATGAGTTTTTCGAAAAAATATTGTCACAGTGCCAAATAAATTTTGACCAAAGCTCAACAGATGGCATTTTTTGTTATCCTGTACAAATAAAAAAATAGATTTTTCAAAAATGGTTTTTTTGGACAATCAATTTTTTGTGTGAAAAGTCAAATCAAGGAATAAGAAAATTTAATTCGGAGTGTAACTATTTCCTTCAAAAGTTCGAAACAGTACAAGATACAGATTTTCTTAATATTTTATTAGGAAAATGTTGTCAATTTTTTATTTGTAAAAGTAAAAATAAGATGTTTATAAATCAGTTTTGTTTAATAATTATGTGCCATTAAAATAACATTTCATAACTAGGAAAACATCCCCTCGATACGTTACAGGCGGATTGAAATTTCCACGAAGATAACCAAGGAGGAGAGAGCTCATACACGCTACTTGATTTATGGTGGTGCTTAGCAGCACCTCGAAATGGTTTAAATTTTCCCCCTTCTACTAAACCGAGTTGAGCTCTGTATCCCCAGCACAAATTAAGAATTTCACGCGAATTGAAAATAAGCGACCAGTACAAACACCGATACAGAATAGTCATTAAAATTTAACTCACATCTTGCTGGAGGTAGATTCATTAAAATCGGGTGCCATTTTCCTTTTTTTCATTTTGTTTGCTCCCCCCGCACTTTACAGCTCGCAATTTTAAACTGGCAATTCATTGGCAATTATCGTGAACTGTGTCCAGCCCCCCGGAACGGCTCCCCGGTTGACGATCAATTTTTACGACCCAAGTGAGGCAGCTTTCTGGCAGAAGTGTCCCGTCCAACTGGCCATTCGGTGGTCCGCTGGTAGCTTTTAGCCCTGCTCGACCTCTGCAAACACACAACACATCAAACGCGATTTCACGATGAGCAAACAGCCCATGATGGAACGATAAATCATGGAAAAAGTCGGTAGTTACGCGATTTGCACTGATTGGGTGTCCCCAATGAAACATACACAAATGGGCTGCGATAGCATGAGGTCTACGATTAAATTCTGGTAGATAAAATCTTATTAACATGGGAGTGATGGCAGAGTAAATGCCTTCCTTAATATAATTTATTTAACAACTTTTTCATACGTACATTTAATGTACTACAAACCAACAAAAAAAAGGCAAATTCACAATTCATGGGAAAGTATAGACCAAAAAGTCCTTAGAGTTAAGGTAGAGTAGCCATCTATGAGACACTTTTAGTTTTTAACCTTCCATAAATTTTGTATTTTTTTTTTTTTTTCATCAGGATTGTATAGAGCGTTCAATTACCCGTCCCGAGAATTCTCAGGATTCCCGAGCATGGGTAAATCACAAGGGAAATGCGTAAGAATACCTTTCTCTGGTATCAATACCAAATTTTGGTATTCCTGGACCCTTTAAAATTTGTCTTGAGGATTATACAATAGCAAAATGTGGTATCATACCAATTTAAGGTATTGTTTTGATATTGCAAAATTGCAGAATTTGTCAATGGTCGAACACCACATTTTGGTATTCTTTTGGTATTACAGTGTTTTATCAAATTCCTCTGAAACTATGGGAAAATTTTTACCAATATTGACAAAATAATTAATTTTGCGCTAAAATTATGTCTTAAAGCGAATGCTTTCATAGAAAACCGGAAATTTCAAACTTGATTTTAAACATTTTTGATATACCCCCTAAAGAAATGACTTGAAATTGTGGAAAATTTTCTAAGTCAGCATGCCACATTTTGGTATTATTTTGGTATTGAAGTGTTTCATCAAATTCCTCTGAAACTAAGGGGAATTTTTTATAAATTTTGACGAGATAAATAATTGTGCGCTAAAATGACTTGAAACTCAAATATGTTAAAGCTTATTTACAACTTTTTTTTAATGTACCTAAGATAAGATTTTTTTTAAATCGTTGAAATTTCTCTAAGTCGGTATAACCAAATATTTTGACTAACGTGTCAATCGACAGATTATTGAATTTTGGTGAATTTCAATCCAGTTTCATTTTAATAACACTTATTTTTCAATCTTGTTATTTTTCAGAAGCATTAAGAACTTCATGCACAGGCCGTTCATCAATGACAAATGCATTCGATGTGGTGAAGAATATCACTAAGAACAACATGGAATCATAAGGTGAGTAGATTTGACTGTTTCATATTAATCATTTCCTTTTTTTCACTAACTGCAACTGTTGCACTAAAAATGGTATGAAAATACCAAATTTTGGTATTTCTTGTGCAAATACCAGCGACCAAAATGTGCTCTTGGTTGCCCAGTAATAGATGGTAAAATACCATGAAATCAAACCAAAATCATGTATGTGGAAGACCACAGGAATACCAAAATCTGATTTTCCAAGGGCGCGGGAATACCTAAAAATAAAACCATGGCAATACCAAGTTTTGGTATTCAAGCAATGTTCAAAAATTCAGAAGACCTCAACTTGGTATTGAAATGGTTTTATTTTGAGGTATTATTTTACCCTTGGAATAACATGGTTAGGTATTGTTGTGCCCTTCCACATACAAGACCTTGGTATGATTTCATGGTATTTTACCATCTATTACTGGGCAACCAAGGGCACATTTTGGTCCCTGTTATTTGCCCAAGTAATACCAAAATTTGGTATTCCCGTGTTATTTACCCCTGCTCGGGTTTCCCAAAAAATAATATTTCCCGTTTCCCGGGAAATTTGTAAATTTCCCGGGAAAAAAAATGAGAAGACATAACTTCATTTTATTTATTTCAATCTACTGCACTGCCCATGATCGCATAAATGTCCCATATGCATTTTCATCACTTTTGAGTTATTGATGCAGTTTGGTTCAAAATCGAGTGCTCTTTCAAAAGAGCCTATAACATCCAGTACTTGGTTCTAGAAATCAGGAGGAAATCCAGTTTTTTCGTGCAAACTTAACACGGAGCCTTATGTGTGGGACAAACTTTAAATGCGTTTTTCTCAGCATGCTGTTTTTGCATATGGGACATTTATGCGAACATGGGCAGTGCACGCTTTGAAAAAATAATGTAATATTCTGTTTATTTGATGCACATAACTGGAGCGTCAAATAAAACATAAAATTCTGTCTGATTTGAAAATTACACGACTCAAATCAGACCCGATAAGGTCGTGTAAAATTACACTAAACGTCATTCTACTGGCAGGGGCATCCAGGGGCATCCTATTGGAATTATATTTTTCTTGTTGGAACAAAAAAAAATAACAAATTATCGTAAAACGAAACATTTTTATTTTGTTTTAAAATCTTTGATGACACACTTTTTTAATTTTTATCATTTTACACTCGATTTTTCTATTTTCACAAAAAAAAACACTGGTTTCGTACACTCAATTCAGTAATCTCCAGTTTCTAATCGTTGGACATTCCACGTCCGAAGAATCGGGCATCTTCCAGCAGGCCGTCTCCTTGAAGGGTTACAGGGCTTTGGCCGTCCCGCTGGAGGAAGCCTGCAGCCGGTCGTGCAGGAGGCAGGGTAGGTAAACCATCACCATCGCACTATCATTGATGCATATTTCGGTGCGTTCCTCGTCTCTTCAAATTTCTCTTCTCTTTCGCAGCCGAGTGATGGTCGGCTTGCTATCGCGAATATCGAAAGCCCATCACATCGACGAGAAATACCCTATCGCTGGCTCCGATGGAACTATCGTTCCAACCGGAGAGACACGCACACGAAATTGCTGTATACATACACTGGAGCTCACGCACACAAATGAACTTATTTCTACAGGGCTTACGGGCGAGAGAATTTCACGATTGCTTTTTCTCTTGCTTTTTGAGCGAGGGGACTGGCTGTGTGAGAGATTTTTTTCAGTCTTACGCATCGGTTTGTTCGTTGCTCGCTATTTCATCGGCGTCGTTTTCGCTTCGCTCTCTTGAGGCAGTTTTGGGAGAACGACAAAAATTTGATGATTTGAGCGAGGGACGATATCCAAAAGCCCTCGCCATCGATGAGGAAACGAGAAAATACCATCCCTGGCAGGAGGAACTTTGCTTCGATGATCGAACGTTTTGATTCACACTTACTTTTCGGAAGCAGTTTCAGGCAGTTGCTTAAACGGAACAAATCATCACTTTTCCAGCATCGCAACCCAGACCAATTGTTGATGACGTTGCTCCTCCTCCGGATCCGAACGATCATAAAACGGTTCCACGGCCGGTGTTCCTGAAAAGAAATCATGAAGTTTATTTTAGTTACCCAATTTGGTAAATTTCAAATAGTAATTTGTGTCTGCTTCATTCTTAAATAAAAGTTATCTTACTCACCTGCATCATCGATTAAACAGTTCTTAAGTATAATTGCTGGTCTTAAAGACAACATTTAATGCAACTTCTTAGCAAAAAAGTGACGGCAATTTTTCTCCGCGACGCGTTTGTAAACATGGCTGACGTTTTAGAAGAGCACCTACACTGTCAGACGGATCAACGCGAATTTGTGTTAAGTTAACACAAAATTACATCGAAAAACACGCTCCAATGATGTGCATCAAAAGAGATATAAAATTCAATCAGTAATAATTAAATGTTACGTTTGCTATAACGTAAAACCAAGCTTTACTATTTCTTGGTGATTCTAGCAAATTACGTGGAAAGTATCTTAATTTTACATCAAATATTTGATTACATGACTTTAAATTACGTTGAAATCGAAATTGCGTTAGGTGTAAAATTAATAATTTTTTAGTGTGTGTTCATGTTGAACTAATCGGAAAAATCAGGTTCATTTCAGGTTTATTTCAGATAATATTTATTTCTGAATCATTCACAACTGAATCATTCAGATCTGCTTATTTGTTTGGCAACAAAAATTACTAAATTATGGAATGAAAATAAACTAAACTTTTGTTTTCGGTAACTTTTTTTAAAAGCGGAAATTGTTGTTATATCATTTGAAAATAAGTTATTAACACCCTCCGGCAACGATGGCGGTTATCCACGCTCCATACAATTTTTTTTTTAAAGTGTTCACGTGATTTGTGGATGGTCCCTTAACTCTATCACAAATGATGCCTTTTTAAGTCCCCAAAAACATATCACAAGAATGCGACAATTGAAAAAAACGCATTTTGGAAGTTCAACTTTAAGTGATTGAAAGTCAAATCGATAACCCGGGATTTTCTCCAAGTACATATTTTTTCAAGACCTACAACTTTTCTCAACATACCAAATCGTTCAGAAAATCCTTTCTCAAAATAATGGTTTGGTATGGCCAACCCACAAATATGTATAAGTATCCATACCCAACAGATGGAAATAACTTGGAAATCACATTTTTTGATATTTGTAAATACTAGAACAATAACATTTTATGTTGTTTGTAACATGATTTGTTATTCGTTGTTATGATATTTTTTATTATTGGATTGTTATTTTAATAACAAACTAATAACATTTTTAATTATTCTTCGAACAAATCTTTGTTATTATTTTTTGTTATTTTAACAACTAATCCGATCATTCCAATAACAGTTGGAGGTATTCTTCCATAACAAAAAATGTTATTCCAGAGTTGTTTTCTATTTCAACCAATATCAGACCAATGACGTTTTTTTTATGATAACATAAACTGTTTTTAAACCCTTATGCAAAAATTGACCGGTAACCGGTTCCGGCGTGACCAGGTTGAGTCAGAGGATATCGGCATGACCTCAGATGGTCGTTATTTTCAATTTCATGAAGTTTGATATGTCGCATGATATGCTTCCCTGCATACTCCGGAAGTGTCCCCCACTGGCCACCGGAAACCGGTGCCAGCATGACCAGGTTGAGTCAGAGGATATCGGCATGACCTCAGATGGTCATAGTTTTCAATTTCATGAAGTTTGATATGCAACATGACGGGTTTCTAGCGATACCATTATTGGAACCGTTTTGGTGGTACCCTGGAACCGGTTCCGGATTGGCCACAGTTGGCCGGAACGATCCCAAACAGTCAGGGGTAGTATGTAGTGTGCGTATGTAATGATTTACAAAAAATCCAGTTGAAAAAATTGACTAATGTGTTGATTTTATAACAAAAGCTGAAAAAATCATGTTTTTCGGATGTTCCGGTTTAACGGAACCGGTGTCCACTTTTGACAAATCATCTACGGGAGCTTAAAGTTGAGGTTATTACCCGTCAAATGCAACTGGAAGCAACCCGCTATGTGTTATCGTTCCGGAGATACAGGTCCTCAAAGTCGGGGCCTCAAAAAGGACTTTTTTCGGTTGTAGCAGGTTCCCGGTGGCCACAGTGCCCAAAACCGGTTCTGCCAGTCGGAATCGCAAAGTAGACATTCTAACCTTTCATTTGCGGCCAAGACATCCAAAATCGGTCAAGATTCCGAATTTTGGCAACCAAAAACATTTCTGGGTCATATAGACCCGAGTACCATAAGTGTGACTTTTTTTCTGGGGGGCACTTCCGGTGGCCACCGGCAGTCTTTTTTTGGCTCAAATGTGTGTCTTGATAAGATACACAAAGTCATAAAATTTCAGCTCTGTAAGTGCCAAAGGTCAAAAGTTACGATAACTTTTATCATGCTCTTGGGTCATATAGACCCGAAGACTATGCCCGGGTTAAAGAAGATTCTATAACACGTTCACACACAATATTTGTTATTGAAATGGCATGAATTTTGTTATTACCGTCTGCCCGGGTACAAATTTATGGTGTATGAAAAAAATAACGATGCAATATGGCTTCTTATGAGACAGTTTCATAAACATCGAAAAAAAAGTCGATTTGCTGAAACCAGAGAATGACTTTACTGCAAAAATTAAGGTTGCTGAAAATCCTGAGCTGTACTCTGCTGTTCAGATTTCTAAAATATAATCCTAAAAAACAGATAGCCTTTCCAAACACTGAGAACAGCCAATTAAGGACTTCATTTGGAGTTGGGAACAATCCTCGCCGCAGAACTTCCAAGAACACACTCCAGTTTCATTAATCTCATCCTGGCTGGGCTGAAGATAATTCAATGTGAAACCTTCACGCATGTTACACCCTCACACACACACACGGACTTGAGTGGATTTCCGCGAGAGGATGTTTCTATTGAACGATCTCAAAGGTTTGAGCAAAGCTTTCTTGCACAGTGAAAAAATGTGTTTAATAACTGAAATGAACTGAAAATTAAAATCTTCAAATTTCAAGTAAAAATGAGAAAGATTCAAATAAATTCAAGCAAAACCAATTATCAAAACTACACGCAATTCCACGTGAAAATTACTCTCCGTGCAAATCGTTCCGCGTTAAAGTGAAAGAGTGCGAATCTGTTCATGAAATATTTATCGCGTCGGAATGTGTCAGCTTTTTGCGAGAGGAAGAACTTCTCCTTCTTCTACTGGCTTATCACATTTTTTTTTTGCTCGGCAAGTACACCCCAGAAACGTGGGGCAAATACATTTATGAGATATTTTATGCTTACAGATTGGTTTATTTTATTCATGAGTGGCCATTGATTTATTGGGACACAACAAACTTTGACACGGATGACGCCGGCGACGGACACGACCCGCGAAAGTGGTGCGATGAAATATCGTTTGTTGCCATTGGACGATTGTAGCATTGAGTTTGTGAATCTTTTAAAGAAAATAATCTTCTCTTTAAGATCCGAAAAAGTGGCAACCTAACAAACATCGAATCTTTACGATAAAAGCAAGATGACAGCTTTTCTTAGTCCCCCCCTCTCTCCTTTCCGGTTGATGAAAACGTCTTTCGATTTCGAGTTTCCCATCGGAAGCCAGCCAACCGGCACGACCAAAGAATCGCTAAATTAAGGAAATTATGGCGGATAGCTTTTTGGTGCGGATAGAGCAATAGTGTTCCACAAACGATTTCTTTTTACACCAAAAACGAAAGTTGAGACTAGATTGCGGTTAATTTTTCATATATTATCTTGCCATCATCATTTTCAAATTACTCAACATGTGATTTATTAGCAAGATTCCGAGAAATTTTGAACATTTTGTGTCACAATCTCGTTTACATGATTATTTTTTACGTCGAATAGAAAATTCCGTTAAGTGTGATAATCTTTTTTTTTAGTGTGTAGATAAATGACCTGAAATTGTACCAAATACCACCGTGAAATCGAACGACCTTTCCAATGAGTCCAAAATATTTAAGATCTGGCAACCCTGTCTCCTGTTATCGACCACTTAAGTGATATTTATGTACTTTTTTGAAGCCGGTTCTCACTTATTTGTCTGTAAACTATCCCGGGCAGACGGTAATAACAAAATTCATGCTATTTTAATAACAAATACTGTTAAAATAACAGAAAGTGTTATTGAATCTTCTTGAAAAATCAATTTTTGCATAAGGGTTTAATAACAGTATATGTTATCATAACAAAATTGGTTATTGGTCTGATATTGGTTGACAGCCAAAACAACTTTTGAATAACATGTTTTGTTATGGAAGAATACCTCCAACTGTTATTGGGATGATCGGATTAGTTGTTAAAATAACAAAAAATCATAACAAAGATTTGTTCGAAGAATAACTAAAAATGTTATTATTCTGTTATTACAATAACAATCCAATAACAAAAAAATCATAACGACGAATAACAAATCTTGTTATAAATAACATAAAATGTTATTGGCCTAGTATTTTAAAATATCAAAAACTGTTATTCCCAAGTTATTTCCGTCTGCTCAAGATGTCCGGATCCGTCCCCCGACCCATCGTTCGATACCCGAGCAGACGGAAATAACTTGGGAATAACCCCTCTTGATATTTGAAAATACTGAACGAATAACATTTTATGTTATTTATAACAAGATTTGTTATTCGTCGTTATGATTTTTTTTGTTATTGGATTGTTATTGTAATAACAGACTAATAACATTTTGAGTTATTCTTCGAACAAATCTTTTTTATTATTTTTTGTTATTTTAACAACTAATCCGATCATCTCAATAACAGTTGGAGTTATTCTTCTATAACAAAAACTGTTATCTCAAAAGTTGTTTTGGCTTTCAACCAATATCAGACCAATAACAAATTTCGTTATGATAACATTAACTGTTATTAAACCCTTATGCAAAAAATGATTTTTCAAGAATATTTCATAACACTCTCTGTTATTTTAACAGTATTTGTTATTGAAATGGCATGAAATTTGTTATTACCGTCTGTCCGGGTAGGTAATAACCCGAGCAGACGGAAATAACGTGGGAATAACATTTTTTGATATTTGAAAATACTAGTCCAATAACATTTTATGTTATTTATAACAAGTTTAGTTATTCGCCGTTATGATTTTTTTTATTGGATTGTTATTGTAATAACAAACTAATAACATTTTGAGTTATTCTTCGAACAAATCTTTGTTATTCTTTTTTGTTATTTTAACAACTAATCCGATCATCCCAATAACAGTTGAAGTTAACATTCCATAACAATAAATGTTATTCCCAAGTTCTTTTGGCTTTCAACCAATATCAGACCAAAACAAATTTTGATATGATAACATAAACTGTTATTAAACTTTTATGCAATAACGGATTTTGCAAGAATATTCCATAACACTTTTAGTTATTTTAACAGTATTTGTTATTGAAATGGCATGAATTTTGTTATTACCGTCTGCCCGGGTAAGTTCGCCACTTTTTAGTTTGACTCTGACCAACCAACGAGGTACAAACTAAAGAAGTGTCAAACGAAAAAATGACCTGCCACCGGGGCCCCGGGGGTTGAGTTTATCATGAAGAACTTTGATAAGGGGCCATACTTAAACCACGTGGACACTTAAGGAGGGGGGGGGAGGCAACGTGGTTTATGGATGGTCCCAAATCAAAAAACACCCAAGGCATGTAAACGTAGTTTGAGTTCCCATTCAAGTTGAAGTTGATCATATTTTATGATGTAAGTTAAGTAATACAACGTAAACAAGCCAAAGACAAAGTGTAAATAAACAGTTTGTCGTGCTATAGCACTATAGTTCCTCATGTTAACATCACCTGATTTGAGCCAGATTACAACTCGTCTTTTGCCCATTTACATAGTTTTGCTCGAAGTAAGTAAGTCCCATTCAATCTGATAAGAAAATTTGTTTCAGTGTTTGTTTTTTACACTTTTTCGCGACTATTTCGGATCGGGTGAAGAATGCGTCTTTTAAGCCCAAACCATAACACAAGACTGATTTATTTTCGTCATCTCACGCACACCAACAACTCTCCGTTAATCTGACCTGGGTCATTCCATCTCAACTGTGCACGAAAAAGTGCAAATTTGAAAATTACCCTCTCCGATCCTGCTCAAATTTGGCAGGGCTGTTGATACTATCGAAACATGCAAGAATCCCGAATTTCATCCAAATCGGACCACCCCCTCCATTTTTGTACCTCCCCAAAACATCGACTTTTTGGCGATTTTTGAGCAAAACCCCTATCTTCAAACGGCGATAGCTCAGGGACCACAAATCTTAGAAGGTAGGTCTTAGACTCAATTTTGAAGGAAATTGGACGTAGAATCCATTTCCGTGATCAAAATTTTGATTAATTTATTTTTTCTACCTGCATTGCGCAATTGAAAACTTTAAACGGCCGTATCTCAAAACACCCCATCTTATTTTTTTGATTTGACCTCACCATCGTATTCCCCGTCCAATTTTACATAAGAATCACTTATCGACAGAAATGAATATGTTTCGTTCCAGAGATATCGAATTTTAAAGTTTTGAGTAGTTGAGATTACCTACATCAGCTTCATTCGCCGCATCTGCTGGAAGCACACAGGCGGGCTGATCAATAACTGCTACCTGATCATTTATTGAAATAATAATTCATCATAAATAATCTATATCACTTTGAGCAAAAATTAACTGTATAACTGTAGGAAACAGGAGTTTAATCGCAAATGTTAATCTGCTCAAAAAAAATTAAGTGAATTTCTGTGCTAACTCACAGGACAGAGCAATAACGACACACAGTAAAGGGCAGAATTGGATTACGACGGAGCGTGCAGGAAAATGCAATTGATCTTGTAAGTAACACTGAACAATAAGTGCACGATACATTATTGAGTAAAAAAATATGAAATAAAATTAATAAAATTTGTTGATACGTTGTATTCTAGTGAAGGACGATCACAAGGAGTAGGAAAAGGATTTCTGGAAAGTATAAAATGAAAAATGTTAGAAAATTACAAAGTTTGATCTGCTGCGAAGCGGCTAATTCCGCAAATAAAGTTGCGATGACTTCGACACCGTCAGAACAACAATGTTTTTTTTTTCTGCTATCATTCTTGGATTCTTGGAACACAATACGGCTGCTGTCCACACGTATAAATATTTTGTTAATTAAATGTACCGTGACCAAAATCATCTTTTAATCAAATGGAGCTGGCTCACAATATAAAAATCGATTTAATATGATCAAACTTTTAATCCATAAATCAGATTTTGGGTTTTTTGCTAAATCGTCAGTTGTGTGCTATCTTGTGACAACGACCATTTAGTACTATTCGAGAAAATCGATTTAAAAGTTTGACGATAAATATTTTCAAAATTATGAATGATAGAGTCAAACTTTTTGTAGCAATCGGTTCGTATACTATCGCTAAACAATCGCTCCAAGTTTGGTTAAACCAGTTAAAAGATACAATACATTATGTAAACAAAAATCTGAAAAGCACGTGTCACAAGTGTGTTTTGAAAGTAAAATTGTACTACGTGTCACAAGTGTGCACAGTATTCCCATACAAACTAAAATAAGCTTAAATCAATAGTTTAACCGACTTAATCAGTATATTTTCAAAAACAAAACATTGCATTGCCTTTAGAAAATGTGTATCAACATAAATTTGTGAAAAACAAGAGAAATTTTCCACATTTTCCAACAACATGTATGACGTGTCACAAGTGTGCACGATCATTTTGATGATAAATTGGTCTATGTCACAAGTGTGCATTACGATATCCGGGAAACGGAAGCGAGTTCCCAAAATCGGGTTAAAGCATCTTGTAGTGTTTGTTAAGTATAGCAAAACGTCTTCATTAACTCAGTTTCGACCAAAATGGCCTATGTCACAAGATAGCACACAGCTGACGAAATAGCACTATTTTGCTACCGCCCATGACAAAGGCCCTAGTCATGGCCTCGGGAGTACTCTAAAACGGTTAGCAACACGTAAAAAAACGGTGCATTCAAAATAACCCAATAAATATTCCTTACACAAAAAAGATTGATCAAGGTATTAGCTATTTGAAAAAATATTTGCGTAAAATTATAAAAATAAAATTAATCATCTCTCAGAACACCAGGTAGCAGTTTTTAATCAGCCGGCCTGTGTGCTTCTAGCAGATGCGGCGAATGAAGCTGATGTAGGTAATCTCAACTACTCAAAACTTTAAAATTCGATATCTCTGGAACGAAACATATTCATTTCTGTCGATAAGTGATTCTTATGTAAAATTGGACGGGGAATACGATGGTGAGGTCAAATCAAAAAAATAAGATGGGGTGTTTTGAGATACGGCCGTTTAAAGTTTTCAATTGCGCAATACAGGTAGAAAAAATAAATTAATCAAAATTTTGATCACGGAAATGGATTCTACGTCCAATTTCCTTCGAAATTGAGTCTAAGACCGACCCTCTAAGATTTGTGGTTCCTGAGTTATCGTCGTTTGAAGATAGGGGTTTCGCTCAAAAATCGCCAAAAAGTCGATGTTTTGGGGAGGTACAAAAATGGAGGGGGTGGTCCGATTTGGATGAAATTCGGGATTCTTGCATGTTTTGATAGTATCAACAGCCCTGCCAAATTTGAGCAGGATCGGAGAGGGTAATTTTCAAATGCTGTTCCGCTTCAGATGGAATGACCCACCTGTCTTTCTGTACAAGACATCTCTCTCTCTCTCTCATTTCTCTCTCTTTCTTTACTCGCCACACTCATTCACAACCAGTGCTCGCATTCGTTCCTTTGACTGTCAGTTTCCCCTCAGCAGTTGTCGTCGCGTACACAAAAGTAACAAGCCGCCTGTCTTTTAGATAACACGCCGTATTTGAAATATTAATAATAGCTCGAAATGATACGCCTGCTGCGTCACAGCGTTAGCCGAGCCGGTTTTGGAGGACAAATTGCAAAGTATTCGTCGTCCATTCCGGCACCCAAGACGGATCCCGACGTTTTATATACCGGCGTAAGTTGAAAGGCAATGCGAAAATGAGTTTTATTGGTTAGAATAACAAATTCGAAAACAATACATTTTTGATTTCCCAGAACTACAATCAGATTAGATTTCGTTGAAATGGGGGTGTGGTGAACCAGGCAGCTAAAACGAACTAAAATGACAAAAACTGCAACCCTCAGCCAGGAATGTGCATAATGAACTAATAATAATTTCTTATCAACAGATCTTTATCAACAACGAATGGCACAAAAGCGTCGGCAAAAAAGTGTTTCCCACTCTGAACCCAGCGAATGAACAGGTTATTGCAGAAATCCAGCAGGGAGAAAAAGCTGACGTCGATATCGCAGTTGCGGCCGCCAGAGATGCGTTCAAGTAATGTTTATGTTATTAATTTAAAAATTATATCACAAGACTTAAAAAAAAAAACAAACAAACAAACATGTTATTGTTCAGGAAATTTTATTCAGTTCCAGCTATAAACGGGCTGTACAAAGTGCACTTACAAACATGCATCTCATGTCTTGTTTTGCACTCTGATTGTGATTCTGATAACTCAAGTTGATTACAGTGTGACTCGACAGTTTAGCAGCGCCAGGTGGCTGATAATACTGGCCATCTAAACACACTATTCTTAGCTGGGATACTCTCAGAACTGGAATTATGACCTCCATTTTTATATGGACTTAAAGGGTTACAAACATATAGAAAATCTCAAAATTTCATATTTCAGAATGTTTATTAAATCCTAATCACTCCTGAAAGTTTCATGAAGATATTTCATGGTTTAAGTGAGTAGAAGACGATTTAAGTTTAAATTTTTGCCAAGCGAACTGTCAAACTTTCTGAGCTTTTTTCTCGAAACACCGAGTTGATTTACGGGTGCCAAGATAACTCGAGATTGGATGGACCAAATTGGCTGAAATTTTGAGTGGGGAATTGGGGACTCTGAAAACATATCCCGTGTGCATGACGAAGCCCGATTTTGATTTTTTTTTTAAACTAAAAATTACAAAAATCAAAAACTTACAAGTTTTACATGAAAAACAGAAAAAAAATATCTTTATTTTTTAACAAACTTTTTGAAAATCGGCCTTTGTCATGCACACGGGATTGGTTTAATGAGTCTTCGCTTAAATTTTGAGCAGATTTGGTTAAAGCAGTGTTGAGATATCGTGGCACCAGGTTGTGCCCCGACCCTTGACATTTAACCCCTTAATTGCCGATCTAGGCAAAATGTCACTTTCTGTCAAGTTAAGTTAATTTTTCTAAAGAAGGGCCTAAAGCCCTATTTAAATTTGTTTGTACAGCGGTTGAAAATACGATTCAAACCCATTTGAGCAATTCTCTACGAAATCGGTCTTTTTTCTTCAATTTTAATTTTTGTATTTTTTAATCCGACTGAAACTTTTTTGGTGCCTTCGGTATGCCCAAAGAAGCCATTTTGCATCATTAGTTTGTCCATATAATTTTCCATACAAATTTGGCAGATGTCCATACAAAAATGATGTATGAAAATTCAAAAATCTGTATCTTTTGAAGAAATTTTTTGATCGATTTGGTGTCTTCGGCAAAGTTGTCGGTATGGATATGGACTACAATGGAAAAAAATAATACACGGTAAAAAAAATTTGGTGATTTTTTTATTTAACTTTTTATCACTAAAACTTGATTTACAAAAAAACACTATTTTTAATTTTTTTTATTTTTTGATATGTTTTAGAGGACATAAAATGCCAACTTTTCAGAAATTTCTAGGTTGTGCAAAAAATCATTGACCGAGTTATGGATTTTTTAATCAATACTGATTTTTTCAAAAAATCGAAATTTGGTCGTAAAAATTTTTCAACTTCATTTTTCGATGTAAAATCAAATTTGCAATCAAAAAGTACTTAAGTGAAATTTTGATAAAGTGCACCGTTTTCAAGTTATAGCCATATTTAGGTGACTTTTTTGAAAATAGTCGCAGTTTTTCATTTTTTTAAATTAGTGCACATGTTTGCCCAGTTTTGAGAAAAATATTTTTGAAAAGCTGAGAAAATTCTCTATATTTTGCTTCTTCAGACTTTTTTGATACGAGCTTTAGTTGCTGAGATATTGCAATGCATAGGTTTAAAAACAGGAATATTGATGTTACCCAAACAACCCACAATTTTCTATCGTCAATATCTCAGCAACTAATGGTCCGATTTTCAATGTTAATATATGAAACATTTGTGAAATTTTCCGATCTTTTCGAAAAAAATATTTTCAAAAAAGTCACTTAAATATGGCTATAACCTGAAAACGGTGCACTTTATCAAAATTTCACTTAAGTTCTTTTTGATTGCAAATTTGATTTTACATCGAAAAATGATGTTGAAAAAATTTACGACCAAAATTTCGATTTTTTGAAAAAATCAGTATTGATTAAAAAATCCATAACTCGGTCAATGATTTTTTGCACAACCTGGAAATTTCTGAAAAGTTGGCATTTTATGTCCTCTAAAACATATCAAAAAATAAAAAAAAATTAAAAATAGTGTTTTTTTGTAAATCATGTTTTAGTGATAAAAAGTTAATTAAAAAAATCACCAAATTTTTTTTACCGTGTATTATTTTTTTCCAGTGTAGTCCATATCCATACCGACAACTTTGCCGAAGACACCAAATCGATCAAAAAATTCCTTCAAAAGATACAGATTTTTGAATTTTCATACATCATTTTTGTATGGACAGCTGCCAAATTTGTATGGAAAATTATATGGACAAACTAATGATGCAAAATGGCTTCTTTGGGCATACCGAAGGCACCAAAAAAGTTTCAGTCGGATTAAAAAATACAAAAAAAATCGAATTACTGAAATCCTAGAGAACTGCTCATTTCTAATCACTTTTTTTTTTCATTTTAATGCAAAAACAATAAATTGACAAAGCAACATGACACGATAGATTGACTGCTTTCTGTCAAGAAAAATCCATTTTAAATCCTTTGTGGTCGTACAAAGGGTCATTGTACTCAGAAAATTAAGGTTTATCGTTGTGAACAATAATATCAAAAATTTAAGCTAAATTTAAGGACCCAATTGATTTAAAAATCAATGTTTGGCCCTTTGTACGACCGCAAAGGATTTAAAATGAATTATTATGTCAATCTTCAAAAAATAACTAATCCAACGTAAAATGTGGTCTTGCCAATTTATTTTCTTTACATTAAATGAAAAAAAAGTGGTCAGAAATGGTTTTTAATTGTGTTTTTTACCGTTGTAGGTACATCAAACTTTACATAGGGCTTTAGGATCCTATTATTCGGGTCAGTTAATGATTGACTACTTTTCTAAGGGCTTAGTTAATCTGTTGCTAAATCAACCGCAAAAGTTGAAAAAATTCAACAAAATACTAGACCGTCAACTGGGGCAAAACGAGAATAGGGTGTACACAATTTATTTTATTGAACTTATTGACTTTTTGATAACCAAATACAAACAAATATAATGCTTAATCCCCCAGACTCGGCAGTCCCTGGCGCAGAATGGATGCATCGAAACGTGGTCAATTGCTGTACAAACTTGCCGACCTGATGGAACGAGATCGCGTTTATTTGGCTGTAAGCCCGTTGTACTCTAAGACTGAATGAATTGGAATCTTTACGATTGTCCTTATTTGCATTTCAGAGTCTGGAAACGTTGGACAACGGCAAGCCGTACTTCATGTCGTACAACGTGGACGTTCCGATGGCTATCAACAACTTGCGTTATTACGCTGGTTGGGCCGACAAAAATCACGGCAAGGTGATCCCGATGGATGGCGAGTTTTTCGTGTACACAAGGCACGAGCCAGTTGGCGTGTGCGGCCAGATTATTCCCTGGAATTTCCCCATCCTGATGCTCGCGTGGAAGTTTGGCCCGGCTCTGGCTACTGGAAATACGATCGTGCTGAAACCGGCCGAGCAAACAAGTCTGACCGCTCTGTACATCGCCCAGCTGACCAAGGAAGCAGGATTCCCACCGGGAGTTATCAATGTTGTCCCAGGATTTGGGGACGCCGGGGCCGCTATTGTTCAGCACAATGACGTGGACAAGGTGGCATTCACCGGTTCCACTGAAGTGGGCAAAAAAATCCAGCAGGGTTCTGGATTGAGTAACCTGAAGAGGACCACCCTTGAGTTGGGAGGGAAGAGCCCAAATATTATCCTGTCGGACGCTGACATGAAGCATGCGGTTGAAACGTCCCACTTTGGTCTTTTCTTCAACATGGGCCAATGTTGTTGTGCCGGATCCCGGACTTTTATCGAGGATAAGATCTATGACGAGTTTGTCGAGCGAAGCGCCGAACGTGCCAAAAAGCGCACGGTTGGAAATCCATTTGATCTAACCACGGAACATGGCCCACAGGTCGACAAAGAGCAGTTTAACAAAATTCTTTCGATGATTGAGACTGGCAAGCAGCAAGGTGCCAAGCTGGTAGCTGGTGGAAACAAGTACCAAGGACTTCCCGGCTATTTCATTGAGCCAACCGTGTTTGCCGATGTACAGGACGATATGACAATTGCCAAAGAGGAGGTACTGCTTAATTCATGCAAATAACAAATTTCAACCCAATAACACCTCAATTTTCTTCCAGATTTTTGGTCCCGTACAGCAGCTGATTCGGTTCAAGTCGCTGGACGAAGTAATTGAGCGTGCCAACAATAACGACTACGGTCTGGCCGCTGCGGTCTTCTCCAAGGACATCGATAAGGTGAACTATCTGGTGCAGGGACTCCGTGCCGGAACTGTCTGGGTGAACACGTACAACGTGTTGTCTGCACAAGCGCCATTCGGCGGATATAAAATGTCCGGCCATGGTCGGGAGAATGGCGAGTATGGCCTGCAAGCTTACACGGAGGTCAAGAGCGTTATTACGCGTATTCCAGTGAAAAATTCATAAAGCTGTGCTATATTTTCTTAATAATGAACTTAAACTCTTGTAAAACAGCACGGCAAGGCCTGACACATTAAATGTTTGTAATTAAAAATTAAAGAATCGGTTTTTTTTTTTCTTCTAAATATCAGTGAGAATACACCATCTCAATCATCCAACAATTCGTTACAGCAGATTCAGTAAGCACTAGAGCAGGCTTTCCCAACCTACGCCCCGCGAGCCGGATCCAACCCATGAAGCCATTTATCCGGCCCGCGACAGCTTCTGTTAATTGTTCAAAGACTGACCCTTGAGGTTGTTCCTGAAATTGAATATGTTTATTTAATTCAATGAAGCTAACAGCTTTTATCTTTCTTGAACAATTAATGCCATTAAAATTAATTTGTAGTTCCGGTCAAAAAAAGAAAATCAAAAGATTTCTAATCGCCACCTGAATTTTAAAAATAAGTATCGCTTAAAATGTTAAACAGATGGCAGTTGTAATAACTTGCAGAATTTTTAGATTAGAATTGATATTTTTTCACGGCTTTTAATTATTTGTGTCTTTTAATCTATGAAAAATGAACAAAATTAATGTACTACAATTGTTATTTTGAAATAGATTTTTTCAATGATATGATTTTTGCCCCCTAATCTTTTGAATTGTTTTCTTAAAAGTAGTGAGGAAAGCATCAAAATATTACAAATTCAGAGTAAAAATGTGCGCACTTTGCGAAAAATTCATGGATTGGCTTGTGACATGCTTCTGTTGAAATCACAATAAATAAATTAAATATGCATGAGCTTTCAGTGTTACATTATTTAATATTTATTAAATGTGAAATTAGAATGGACCAAGATCTGAACATAAACTTATTTTTATAATGTTTATATTTTTACTTTTATTATTGAAATAAGATATAGATGTTTCAATTGTAGTTTCAACTTTGTTTATTCTTGTTAATCCTACATTTCCACCATCATAAAAGATCGTCTGCACAGTAAAAAATCATGGGAATATTACATCTGGGAAGGGGAACATCTTTTATGTCAGAAAAAATGTGATATTTTATGTGTAATTTTACCACTTTTCTTGTGCAATGCCACTTATTCAGTCTAAATTTAGGTAAAATTACAACATTATAAAGATAATATTCAACCTTCCAAAATTACACCTTCTAAATTTACAGTATTTTTTACTGTGTGGGAGACGATCATAAACGTATCGTCCTATTAGATGCACACATACATGATTATTCAGATAAAAGTATATAATGTCGGTGGGACGTAACCGTCGCCGACATAATAGACTTAGGTTTTACCTGTTAGCGACCATTACTGGTACACAGAAAAAAATGATGGTAGTATTCATCAAGAAATGGTGACAGATTTTGTGTCAAAAAAATGTGTAATATTACATCAGGAATTGGTGAATTTTCATCAGTTTCTGATGAATATTCATCAGGTTCACATTTTTACACATTTTTCATTAAATTACTAAAAAATAGATAATATTCAACCAACCAAATTTTCAACATTCCAAAATTCAACTTTTATTGGCTGTGTAGGTAGTTCATTTTACATATGATTTGGAAACTAACAATGCAGTGCTGTCCTGAGGAACGGGGTGGTTACCGTGAACACTACGGATTCCGGTAATATCTATGTACTTTTTTGAGACCGAATCTCAATTAAATCTATGTAAACCCTGTCCAACCATTTCTGATCTGATTTTTCTGAGGCAGTGACGGGTCAGAAGTAATGTTTGAAAAAAGTTGAAAAAGTCAACTATTTTTTCATTAAATTATTTCTATCAGGTTCAAATATATAAACTAGTAATGCAAATGAGATTCATCTATCTTGATTTTAAGAAACAAAAACAAAGATAACTTTCAAAAAAAAATATTTGAATTATTCATATTTTGTTCTGTTCATAATTGTATTGTAATTGTTTTCATACCTATACACACAGAAAAAGTGTGACAACATGTGAAAAGTTTTTTAATAGATATTCTTTAAATTTCTTGAAACTATACTAATTTATGAAAAAATGCATTTTTTGCTCCTCAATTTCTTGACTTATTTAGAGATTTTTTTTTTATTTTTTAAAAATATTTTCATTGATCCTTATTTTAAAAATAAACAAGTTGCTTATTCAAGGTTTGTTCTTACCAATATTTTTTACTTATTTTTTTTATTTAAAACATGACTTTAATCAAGTTCCTCAAAAAAGTAAAAGTTCAATTCGCTGTAAACACAGTACAATCTGTAAAAAAAAATTAGTGTCTTTTTTGTACATTTTTAGAAAACAATCAAAGATTATCAATATAGAAATAATAAGAAATAAATTTCAAACAAAAACATTGAAAAAATACGTTAAAATAACGTTGCCGAGCTTCCGTGGCCGTGAGGTTACGGGTTTCGCCTAGTAAGCGGAAGGTGATGGGTTCGATTCCTGTCTGGCTCGGCAAAGTCAGATCCCTTAAAAGAGTAAATATGCTCACTGGGAATACTGACCGGTAGGGGATGGGTTTCGACTTGCGGCGTGCTGGGTTTCCAATCCAGAGGTCGTGAGTTCGATTCTCGTACCGGGATGATGATTTGAAATCCGGACACTTAGTAGCATATCATTTTTGTTATAGCTGGCAAAAAATCATGTAACAAGTTGGAAATGTAGAAATATCATCAGGATGTAGTATAAACAGTCAGTTTTAAGAGAATGCATGCAAAATATGTCTTTTCTAACAATTTTTCATCAGAATTTTAAAATTAAAATGACTTGTTGTGCTTCGAATCCCGGGCACTGATAAAAGCTTATTCGAAATCCGGACACTTTTGATTCGAATTCCGGACACTCGATTTTACTTATGAACCGCACAAATTTGGGCTGAAATGTTAGTGAAGTCTTTAGATCTCAAATAAGCTGTAAACATCAAAACAATCGATATTTTACATAAAAATTTGCTAGAAATTAAGGAAATCAATACAATAAATTTGTGCTTCGCCTTCCCAGTGCATCGGACGCCTATGAAATAATTCAGTGAAATGTTTCACATTTTTGGTAAACAAATAATTTTATTTTATATAATTGTTTTGGTATTAACTACAGCTTTCAAACAAACTTTAAATGAATTTTGATGTTAGAATTCATCAAATAACACAGTTTTTACATTCATAATGCGAACTTATATCCAAAAATATTGATAAGATAAGATGAGGTGTCCGGGTTTCGAAGCGTCCGGGAATTCAAATCATGACGGTAGCAACAATTTATTGCAACTGAAAAAACAAGTAAATGTTCTTTATTAAAAATTGTTACAATATGTGAAAATATGATGCAAAGCCGTCAGAGTTCATAAACTGCAAACTGAAAATCTATCAACAAAAATTGATCACATTTTGACCCTTATGGCCCATCGATATAATCCCCACCAACACAGCGCGTTTCAGCGCAATAAGCCAAATGCAATCCACAAAAGCTCTCAACTGACCTCGCCATAATCTGGTGGGATCAGTTAAAGTTTTCTTTTCGCCCCTTCTCGAGCGGTCAGCCCTAAGATTATGGAAAAGTTTTCCCTCCCAGCCCGAAACTGCACCATCCAGTTGAAAATTTCATCAAAAATGTTTTGACGGGCTTTTTTATAAATTGATTATGCAATTTTTGCAAACTCATGGTATTTTTTTTTCAAAAACTGATTTGTACACACTTTTAAGCTTGAGTGTCAGTAAATCGGTGCACATGTTTGACCGTGATGATCCTGGACGTGTCCTGTTTTCGTATACAAGTTTGGCCAACCGATGATGATTAAAGGAGAAGGGCGCCGAGATTGGCCACCACCACACTGGATGTGGGTTAGGTGTGAAACAAACTTTTCTTTTTGGGGACTGGCCGCTTTAGGTGCGCTTCGTTATGTGGGTGGAAAATCGCCGGCCTTCGGGGAACTGGTTGGGAGAGGAACGAGGAAGTATTCTTTTTTTTTATTACACAAAACAACTTGGCGATACGAACTGAACCCGAATCAGGAAAAAAACAGTAGAAAAGTTTTGTAATAAGAATGTTTAATAAATGTCCAATGTTTCACATTTAATGGAAACGTATTGAATAAGTTCTGCGGGGGATTTGGGCCGGTTTGGCATGACTTTGTAACGCTTTTCATAACTTTACTGCCGGTGGAATCCGGCCCGGTCAATCAATGAGGAAGGCTCCGTTGGTCGTGCACGTGAAAAGCTTGGAGATTTGACGAAAGCTTAAAACTTTCAGCTTGTTTATTCGTCAGCTTTCTTGTCACTTGGCTGATCAAATTAAGGAGATACATGCATGTAGATCAGTCAACTTTCAACATGTTTGAAAAAGCCAAAATTATAATATTTGTGAATCAAAGGTATTTAAATATGTGTGTTATATGTAATATGTTTGATCATCTGGTTGCTGAGATACTGCAACAACAATTATTAACAATAATTAGGAAAATTTAAATTTCTAAGAATCTACTAAGTCCAATGACCAATTTTAAAAAAATAAATGGAAAATCTGATCTTATCGAAAACAATATTTTAAAAATTTAGGAATCAAGACTAAGATTTTAAAAAGGCGTTTTAATGATATTTGAAAGGAAGGGCCAAAAAAATAATACAAAGCAAAATGTCATATTCGTAGAGAATTGCTCTTGTGACTTTTTGTTATCGTTCTTCTTTCCGCAACGTTACCTGAAAGCTATCTTCATTATATTATGTTATATTTTGAGCGTTTAGGAAACATAGAAAAATACGTAAATATTTTGAGATTATTTATTTAATGAAATAAGACCAATATATTAATCATTATTTTATTTGAAATTAAAATTAAAGTTATTTTTTTCTCGTCGAAAATTATTAGGCTAGAGAGCAATTCCATAACATTTTGTTGTGAAACGAAAATTTGAAAAACAGAAATGAAATGAAATGAAAATAATATATTTGATTTAAGAGTGACCTGTGCATTCAATCATAGAGAGGTTCTGACAAAGAATTATTTCACCTATTTCTTGCTGAAGATGATATTTTTTCTAATATCACAACTAGACAGCGTGAAATTCGTGGACAGCGTGAAATTCGTGAAATTTTTACATTTGCATGAAATCCCGTGAAATATATCAACTTTCACAAATCATTTTTTTGAAATAACAACATATTGAATATTTTATCCATACAGACTTTTAAAGTCAACTTTACTAGTGATATTGACCATTTGAAAAATTGTTAGTAAAACATACATTAACATGAAATTGTTATAACATTTACTGAGAAGTGAGTGCTGCGAATACTAAACGATTTTAACAAAAATCAATCAATTTAAAAAAAAATCTCCGAATCATCAAGTTATCACAAGGATGATATCATCAATCATTTGATTGCAGTTATTCTTATACCAACCAGTTTTTTTTTTTTTATAAATTATATCTTTTTCAATTCAATTTCTTGTTTTTTTTTTTTTTGAAGATTGCAAAGATTTTTTTTTAGTTGAATTGATTTATTTTTAGAAATCAATTAAAAGTAAACATTCATGTAAAAGTAACATTTAGTATAGAAAAATAAAGAAAAATATCATTGACCGGAGGAGCAAACAATGAGAAAAAGATTGAAAAATTTAATCCCATCAGAGTAACGAAAAATATTGAGACAATAGAATGCTGTTTAGAGTATCAATAATAGTTTATCAGTTTTTTTTTTTTTTTTTTTTTTTTGAGGATACTACATAAATTTTGTAACATTTTCTTTTGACTTTTTAACTTTTGTTTAATTGTAAGATATAATTAGGGCTAGTGATATTTCGCGATTCGATCCGTTAAATTTGCCCTTGGCCGTGAAATCTAGTCATCACCGTGAAATGCCGCGAAATTCGAAAAATCACTTGAAAAATTGCTACTCAATGTTTAAAAATATGATTTTTAAATTAAATCAAACCACAAAAAGAGCATTTTGGAAACACCTATCATGAGCAGTTATGAATTTTATTTTTTGAAGATATTGATCATACAATATCTCTATCGAAATGCTGATTTTCATACGTAAATAAACTGCGAAATTACCTAAGATTGTAACATGCCATGGATAACACAATGTGAAATTCAATCAAAGAAAACACAAAACTATTTCAAGCAAAACAATGTAAATGAGCCAAAGCCGAAGTGTAAACAAACAGTCTGTCCTGCTTACGTCAGTGGATGTTTGTATTAGCAAGACTGACTCTTTGTTTACACTTCGGCTATGGCCCAGTGTTGGAATTCGAGCGAGAAGATGGAAAGCATTTCTCGTTCGCGAGCGAGGGAGAGAACTTGTAGTATTTTTCTCTTCTCGCTCGCGTTCGCATTTTTTTTTCGCGTTCTCGCTTTCGCCGCGAGCGCTCGCGAGCCCCTCGGGCTAGCCGTTCGTCCCAAGCTAGCAATTTGGTTATCATGCTTATGAATGCGAACTAGACTGATATAGAGATGTAACTTCAATCGCTGTGTTGTTTTTTGTTCGTTTCTAACACGTTCAACTTCTCGCGAACGGGTAATTCTGGCTCGCGAGAAAGCCCGTTTGCGAGCGGAGGAGAGCACGGGCAATCGGTGAGTTTCTCTCGGCAACTCGAGACTCGCAGCGAGAACTCGAGAGAGAGGATTTTTTCTCGCGAGAGCGCGAGAATACCAACAATGGCTATGGCCCATTTACATTATTTTGCTTGATTTGAGCTATTTATTTTTAAATCTCTACTTTTGATTTTTTTCAGATGTAAAAATGGGTTTAATTGAACCCATAAAAAATTTCACGGAGAAAAAAGAGTTCAAAAAATCGTGAACAAGCGTTCATGAAAATGGGAACCACGAACAAAGTGTTCAAATTTCATGGTACGTTTTTCAAAATCGTACCATGGAATTTGAACACTTTGTTCGAGGTTCCCATTTTCATGAACGCTTGTTCACGATTTTGGGAACTCTTTTTTCTCCGTGTACAATGAATATTTTGCGTCAGGGGGTTATATTTTGTTTTTTGAATAATACTAAAATAACATATTTTTTAATTTCAATTCAATTCGGTTTTATTTGTGAATAATCAAATTACAATGTGTACATATTATGAACCTAACAGAGTTTTTGTGTTCGTTTCAGCTGTGTGTTACGTCTTAATTCGGTTTAGAGCAATTATTACTGTTAATTAAATGCACAAACACGAGTAAGAAAAAGTTTTCAAAAAACTTACGCAATTGTTAATGATAGGGGATAGGAATAGAAAAAGCTTACAACTAGATCACAGCAAAATTTAATCAATTATAGATGTGCTTGATCATCAGCTCCCCAAGGGCCAGGAATTGCTCCGCTTTGATACGGCAGGTCCGGAACCGCGTCATCATCTCCCCCGCGAGAGCAAAGAACTCCGGCAGGGTACTTCGCTGAGGAGGGTGGGACGCTGCTGCTTTCTTTTTCCTCTTTTCCTGCTCCTCGAGGTAGGTTTTCCGTGCGCTGCATCCACGGTAGTTGCTGGTATGGTTACCTCCACAGTTGGCGCACTTGATGCGCGCCTTGGTTTGCTCTGCCTTGTCCCCCAAGTCCGCCTTGCACGGCAGTGCGCACGCCTCCGAGAGGTGTGTTCCATCGCACTTCACGCAGCGGGGCGGGAGGTTGCAGTTCCGCGAGCCGTGGCCAAATTTCTGGCAACGGTGGCATTGCGCTGCGTCCGTCGGGTTCTTTGAGTAAAACCGCCAGTTTATCCAAAAACCGTCCAACGCCTTAGTTTTCCGCAGGTCTTGAATTTTGACGGTGCCGCGGTCGAAGTACAACAGGTACAGTGTGTGTGTACCTGTGACCGTTGTCTTCCGCGAGAGGACTTTTATGTCACGCGGCGTTATTCCAGCACCCGAGAGGTCCTTCTTTAGGTCGGAGATCGGGCGGTCTTGGTACCCCTGCAAAACGACCTTCACGGCAGTCTTCTGCACGGGGTCGAATGTGTAGAACTTGAAGTTTTTATTCTTCAAATTTCTCCACAACCAGGTCGAAGTTCTTGCTGTCAAATGTGTAGACTTGCACTGACGACTTACCGATTTTCAGACAATATCCGAGGCCTTCCAGCAACTCGTCAATATCGTCCGTCAACGTGTCCAAAACATAGATTGGAGGTGGTCTACGTTCCTTTGGAGAATTGTTCGTTTTTGACGTCGACACTTTCTTCCGTGCACGGCCATCGTATTCGTCGTCGTCGGTAGTGCTGCTACCGTCGGTGTTGTTGTTGTTGTTTTCTTCGTCGTCGCTCAGCATCTGGAACTCGTTCCTGATGGGAATGTTGCCGGAACGGGTTCGCACTGGAGATCTTGGAACATATCCGGGATGTAGTAACTTTTTGTCGATGCCTTCTGCGCTCACGCTCCCCTGCGCGATGGCGGTCGACACGGCGTTGGCTTGTTTACCTTTTTGCACACGGCCGGTAGACGAACTTCGCGGGTTTTTCGAGGCCACACTCGAACTGCCACGGCCACGGCCGGCCTTTGGCATGCTGCAGGAGCAAACTCGCGGGTAATCACGGTAGACTACGGCGGAAAATTTCGAAAAACTATAGAGCACTGAGCACTTGACTGCTGCTTGCTCTCGTGCGTACACGGAGGTGAAAATAACATATTTTTGCATTTATTTCCAGCAGATTTTCGAGTACCGTGAAATTCCAATATTATGTGATTTGCATGCCGCGATATTTCAATTTCTGAGCCGTGAATAATCACCAGCCCTACCTATGACGTTGTTCAAAATTGAATTCAAACCTGAAAAGCTACTCAACAAGAGTATTTTCTCTACATCAACGAAGCGCTCTTGAAAACTACTTTATGTTCATATTTTGCACTTCCTCACATGGTAAATAGTGGTAAACAGCCTTCAAATGGCAAACTACAAGACTCTACACGAGCACCACCCCACCGTAATGTAAAGAACCAGCACTTCAAGCAAGGCAACCTCAACCGGGAAGTCGGTGGCGGCTGGCAAAGAAATGTTACAATTCCAGCACCTCGTGGGTGACATTTTTCCAACCCATTCGTTCGTTCGTGGCTCAGTCAAGTTTGTGGCTTTTCACCATCGTCGTCGTCGTCGTCTGCTTGTGCTCTTACTTTGTGGAAAGTGGTTTTTCCCCCACCCTCCCTCCCTCGTCATCGTCACCCTCAGCGCGTCTCCGTATCCTTTCTATTGCTATTAATTTTTAAAAAGCGTCTCACTTTTATCACGTTTAAAAAATCTCTTTCATGACACCGGCTCTCACCACGGGTTAAATTATGAGAGTGCCTGCGGTTTTGCCACGTTACACCCATACCCATACACAGCCGGGCGGGGTGTCATTTTTTAACCCGACTGTACGGTTATGTATCGTGTGGACAGGAGCTAATGGATATTTTGAAGTTGCAGAGATAGAAAAAAAAACAGTGAAAAGTTTCCTTCATAACCGCTCTGTTGGTAGCTGCATTTTCACTATATAAATGAAACCTGAAAAATAAAAGGTTTTCACCCGCGGAAACGAAAACGGGTGAAACCCGGAAATTTCAATAACGAAATTCCGCGTTTTGATTACCAAAAGCGCGAGCAATAAAGTTAGGTTTCAGTTTGTATTCCAATTAAATATGATTTCCGAAAGCTCAAACTGCAGTTGTTGCGTTGCGTTGTTGATGGGAGCAACGACGCAGTCGAAGAAGCTTTACTTTATTTTTTTAATGGAAATTTATTGGGAAAACACGACGAACATTTTTAGCAAATTTGTAACTCAAT